>NC_056730.1:420396368-420546368 GCF_019279795.1 Protopterus annectens | reverse complement strand
AGATAGGTGAAGAAGAGAGTACAGGCAGGATGGAGTAGGTGGAGAAGAGTGTTAGGAGTGATTTGTGACAGACGAGTACCTGTAAGAGTGAAAGGGAAGGTCTACAAGAGGGTAGTGAGACCAGCTATGTTATATGGGTTGGAGACAGTGGCATTGACAAAAAGGCAGGAGTTTGAGCTGGATGTGGCAGAATTAAAGATGTTAAGATTTGCACTAGGTGTGATGAGGGTGGACAGGATTAGAAATAAGTATATTAGAGGGTCAGCCCAGGTTGGCAGGTTTGGAGACAAAGCCAGAGAGGCACGATTACGTTGGTTTGGACATGTGCTGAGGAGGGAGGCTGAGTATATTGGGGAAAAAGGTGCTGAGGAGGGAGGCTGAGTATATTGGGAAAAGGATGCTAAGGATGAAGCTACCAGGTAACAGGAAAAGAGTAAGGCCTAAGATAAGGTTTATGGATTTGGTGAGAGGGGACATGCAGGTGGTTGGTGTGACAGAGCAAGATGCAAAGGACAGGAAGAAATGGAAACAGGTGATCTGCTGTGGCGATCCCTAACGGGAACAACCGAAAGAAGAAGATGATGATGATGATAGATATGTATATGTTATTTATATTTATTTATATATATATATATATATATATATATATATATATATATTTATATGGATCACCTTCGATTTACCGAAATGCAAACCGCCGAAACACAAATCACCGACACCAAAAGACCGACAACAAAAAATACCGACAACGCAAAACACCGAACACAATTACACCGACACACTACACGTAAACAACACAGTACACTACATAACATATCCACTAGCCCTAACCCTAACCCTAAGGTCCGACACTACCGCACACTTACCCTACCTGCACCCTAACCCTAACTCACTTAACCACCCCTAACCCCAAGGTCCGACACTACCGCACACTTACCCTACCTGCACCCTAACCCTAACTCACTTAACCCACCCCTAAACCCACAGTCCCTCACTATCGCACACACACCCTACCTGCACCCTAACCCTAACTCACTTAACCCACCCCTAAACCCACAGTCCCTCACTATCGCACACTTACCTGTCCGCTCCCTAACATTAAATCCCTCACTCTATCGCACACTTACCGAGTCCGTCGGGTTCTCACCTTGTCGGTCATCTGCGTTGTCGGTGTTTTCGACCCGTCGGATTCCGTGTCGGTGAAATGCGATTTCGGGCATCTAAAGGTGATCCATTTATTTAATATATATATATATGTATATATATATATATATATATATATATATATATATATATGTATATGTGTATGTGACTGTGCCGGATGATATGTTTGAGAAAGCATCAGATTTATGTATATCTGACATGGCTTAGTGGTAAATCTCTTTGGCTATAGTGTGCAGGTCATGGTTCTGAAACTTGTAAGGGCTAATTATTTTGTTGCTGGGCAGATCAACAGTTGTTGGATACAGAGTGACTAAGGCACTTTTAAGCAGTTGTAAGCAGGTTTGCGCCATGGTAAGCAATGCTAACTTCCAGTTAAATATTCTTACAGTCATTTAGCCTCTAATTTGCTTATTCTGTGTAGGTATTGCTTACACCTGTGCAATCGGGATTAAACGCACTTACTACTCCTTAAAATTGCTTACTTCCGCCTACCCCCATGCTAATTTCTTTAAAAGAATAGGTGGTGTTAGGAAAGTGTTGAAAAAGGGGCACAAATAGGGAAAGACAATAGGGAAAATAGCTAGGGATGTGCAGGATGATTGTAGGGAAGGTCCACAGCTGCCCATTTCTTCTACAGCCACAGCTGTGCATATACACTGAATTTGGACATAGATTTATACACTCTAAACCCCTGAGAGATGGGTGAGAACAATAATATGTTATGAAGCCAGTTGCATCAGATTATGTGTGTCCAATGGACATGTGTGCTAAATGGACAGATATGTATGGGGCTAGATTTTTTTTGGGAACAGAGTGCCTTTTTTTTTTAAAAGGTGAGAGTGGGATGTTGGGGAAGTATGGATATATTTGGAGAGGTAGGTTGGGAAGGATGGCAGACAACAGATAAGACCGCATACAGGGGCGGTATATAACATGTGGGGGATAAACACCTTGGATGGGGATGGGTGTTTGAATTTCAGAAGCCCATGAGCCCCCAAATGAAAACAGTGGGACTGAGGTCCCCACCATGGGCAGTCACCACTGCACTTTCTTGGCCTCGAAGGTGGCTGTTTTGGGCGCTGGGTACGAGGGGCAGGCTGACCCTCTAAATATGCCACACAGCCCTCAAGCTGGCATAGGAGATCTCCAAACTCCATGCTGAGCTTGCTATGCATGAGACCGCGGACCTGACGACTGGTGACAGTTTCCTGTACACGCCCACTCCTGGGGGGGTGAGCCCCATCCCCTGAGGCGGTTCCACCTGAAGGTGGTGCAGGACCAGCGGATGAGGAGGTCCCGGGGTGGGCCTTAGACATGCTGGTGCCCGATGCCACGGTCAGATGAGGTGGGAGAGGTGGTTCTGGTGGGTCGGCCTTCCCAAAAGTGTTATGGTGTTGCAGTTTTAAAACATATGTGGGTTAGTAATAGTCAACACATTCCAGGATTAGGTATAACAGCATGCATAGATATTCCCATTAACCCAAAACACCAGATATGGAACAGTTGCGTAGCAAACAGAACACATGCATATATGGAGCCACAGTGGCCATTACAACAGCATGCAGGTTACATTGATTGCAGCGTGCCACCAATGTGGGAGTATTTTAACATAGTACATGCATAGAAACAGATTTCAATATTTATCAAACAATAGGACATATGTCCCAACAGTACATTTAATTGTACACATACTCATTGAGTTGTGTATTTAGATTATTGTTGCAGATGGGGGGGGGGGGGGGTCAATTAACAACTTGTATATCCCTGAAGTTCTCACAATGTTCTTAGTTAACTGCTGTAATCTGTATCTTCCAGGTATTACTACACTACCCTATGGCTTTAGTTTGGACAGTGGTATGTTTGTAGGCAAGTATATATGTGAACTGTGTTTTACTTACAGTATACACCTCTTACCTGGTATACCTGTGGAGGTATTGTTTGTTAACACTATTTGACTGTTTCTACGCATATTCCCAGATTCCAGGTTGATGTTATGCACATACATCTCAGTCTCTTATTGCACACATTCTGGTCAAGGCTTGACAACATGCAGGTGGAATTGGGACATATTTTGACAATTGCCCTCTAAACGTTTGGTGAGTTGCTGCAATGACAGGTTTGTTTTCATATACATTTTCTGAATATTTACAGGTCTGACAATCAGTTATGTCATTAAAAGCTGCCTAAATTTCAGAGATCATTATACTGATTTGCCAGGATGACAGGATAATAGGCAGCGGATATGGGCCAATTATCTGGACATTCTGAACAATCTGACCAGTTGAGGGGTATGATTATGCATGCAGCTTACTACCACTCCCAGGATTCGAACCATGGCTGTGTCTGCTAAAAATAAAACTGTGTACATCACACTTGAGTGTGCTATTTAGATATTGCTGTATATCTTTTCACTGTTTTCTGTCTATAAGTCTCCCGTGGTTTTACAATCTGACCTTGTAGTTACAACGGTCTTATACAGGGATTCCTAGACATTTTTATTATGTAGCACAGTGTGGGTGACAGTGATGAATAATACATTATTATTCAGAGAACCTGCAACACCAACATTGCCATACAATAGCAGATAAATCGTACCAGTCCAGGATTTCAATCGTTATTTCCAGGCACATTTTTCTTATCTGACAGACCTGTGGAGGGAAAGTTTAACGCTACCTGAATGTTGCCACACACATTACCAGATTCCACATTGTTACGCACGTATGTCTCACTCTGTTACTGCACACACTCTGGCCATAGCTTCACAATATGGGGATAGAGATGGGACATCATTTGCATATTACTCTTATAACATTTTGGTGAGTTGCTAGAGTGACAGGTTTGTTCTTATAGATATTTTTCTGATGGTTAGGATGTCTGACTATCAATTGTATGTAATTATTTGCTGCCTAAACCGCTGGGATCATCCCACTGATTTGCCAGGGGGACAGGGTGACAGGCAGAAAATTTAAGCCAATTATCTGA
This sequence comes from Protopterus annectens, assembly GCF_019279795.1. NCBI lineage: Eukaryota > Metazoa > Chordata > Ceratodontiformes > Protopteridae > Protopterus > Protopterus annectens. The sequence goes on along the minus strand of NC_056730.1, from coordinate 420,542,222 downwards.
ACTTTCTGACAAAATCTGTACAGTTGAGGGGTACGATTATGCATACAGCATACTACCACTCCCAGGATTTGAACGATGGCCGTGTGTGCTAAAAATATAACAGTTTACGTCACAGTAGTGTGTGCTATTTGGATTTTGTTTTGTATCTTTTCACTGTTTTCTAAGTCTCCTTCACTCGTACAATATGACCTTGTGATCACAGCAGTCATATACAGACATTCCTACACATTTTATTTATGTAGCACAGTGTGGGTAACGGTGCTTATTACAACAGTAAGAGAATGCTACACTACATTACCATATGATACCAGAGTAAACACAACAGTCCAGGAGTTGGACCTTTATTGCCAGGCTGTTACCCTTTTATTTACATACAACCTATATGAGACTCTTCCTGCCATATTATCTGGTTTGTTCAGTACATCCCATACACAATGCAGGTTTTATACTGACAATTAAGTTTCTACTACTTTTAGATTTATTTCTTATGACAGTACATGCAAGATTATTACTAACCTGCCCCGCGACGCAGCCTTTGCAGCCTACATGCATGGGTTTCCTGATTCACAGCCCGCTTCGCTGCAGCTATCCAGAGACATAGAGGAATATTTAGCCGTACATATCCTTAATGTACACAAGTTAGGCAATTATTAAACAGTTAGTAGAATGAGTACTTGCACACTGCTGGGACATCCACTTATCCAAGAGCTCCCTCTTCCTCCGTTTCAGGTCAGCATAGTGATGCCTGACCTGCTCACGAGTTCGAGGGATGCCGGTGGCACTGATGAGGTCATGGGCGAGACGGTCCCAGGCTTCCGCTTTATATTGGGAACCCTGGTACTGGTCCTGCAGCAGTCTCTCTTCATGGTCTTTTACCAGGAGTCCTGCCATGACCTTAGACTCCTGGGTGCCCCAGAGCTGCGCTCGGAAGCTCGATCCTTCCCAACACCAGCCATTGGGCCTACAGGAGAAAGCTGTAACCAGTTATGAGGTGTATTCCTGCCTGTGGGGTTTAAATAGGGCTGATTTCCCACACTTTGCTGTGTTTGGACCATTTTGAAAATGCCAAGCTATGGAGAAACCTCCTTACCTAAGGTTGGCATTGCTTAAAGGGGTACACCAATAGGCAAATCTATTTAGCTGGTCTATGCATTGCTTACACCTGGTAAGCAGAGGTGTGCAATGCTTAGCGTTGTTTATTTTTAAATTTGCACACTATTTGCTGTTTGGCATTGACTTTTCATTCATTACATGTTATAAATTTGTTTAGTATCTGTGATTCGTGTGTATGTACACTGTATGGGGTACTTGTGTTTATCGGGGGATTTCACCACTTTATTACAATGACACCTCATATCTGGACTTAATGCAGTACTCCATTTAACAAATATATGTTATTTAGTAGGTTATACAACAAAAAAATTATTTATAAATTCCTTTCCTGGTGAATCACTGCGGCTATGGTGTACAGAGTCCTGGGTTCGAGACTTGTAAAGGCTGATTATTTTGTTGCTGGGCAGAACAAGGGGTGTTGGATACAGAGTGACTAAGGCACTTTTGAGCAGTTGTAAGTGGGTTTGCACGACAGTAAGCAATGCTAACTTCCAGTTAAATATTCTTAGTCATTTAGCCTCTAAATTGCTTATCCTGTGTAGGCATTGCTTAGCCCTGCGCAAACAGGATTAAACCCGCTTACTAATGCATACAGATGCTTACTCCCACAACCCCCGTACTAATTTAGAAAGAAAAGAAAAATAGGTCATGGGGAAAGTGGTAGATTTGGACACTTTATACATTTTTTTACAGTATTTGCTCTATGGCATTGATTTATCATTCATTACATATTATAACTTTGTTTAGTATCCCGGATTCATGTGTACATATACTGTCTGGGACACTTGCGTTTATCTGTGGATTTTCCCCCATTATTCCGACACCTCACATCTGCACTTAATGCAGTACTCCAATTCACAAATATATGTTATTTAGTAGGTTATGTAGCAAAAAAAAAATGTTCATGAATTGCTTTCACATGGAAAATGGAATTTACTACAGTGAGGATTGAACCGGGAATGACTGCTTGCAAAGCAAACGCTCTAGCCACTACGCTATTGCAGTACTGCTTCTATTGAATGTATCTTGCTATTTACCATCTTGTGCCATTTAAGCTAGAGTATACATAGCTAAGCAATGGGCAAACCCACGGTTAAATTTAATCAGTTTGATAAAAAAAAATATTTATAGTGTTATTTTCTCTAAGAAGGGGCAGGTTTCACTCATTGCTGTGGATTTCTGCTTGCATCTGCACATTTGACAGAAATCCTGGCGTGTTAAAGTTGCTGTGAGCGTAGGTTTTCCTTGAAAGTCGGGCTTTGACCTTTTGCAGTGGCTGTGGGTGTGTTTTGTCCTGCAACATGTCACGTTTGTACACTAACAGTCCCACTGTGGGCATTTGAAAAGGTGGCAACCCCCTAGATGAGCATTCTTGGCCTTTGTAATTGCTGAACGGCAATTTTTGAGTGTTGGGGCGTGTATATTGTGAGAGCTCTGCTCTGACACACCCTCTGCACTTGTCCACGCTCCGTGTCCGTTTAGGAGCAGAGGCAATGTGCCTTCATAACTACGCATGGTGCGCTGCCGTGCTGCTCTTAAACGGTCATTTCCATGCAGGAATAAGCTATTCCTGCATGGAAGTTTACTGAATCCCGGGGTTTATGTTTATTGCTTGGGACCACAGGATGTGTGGGCTTCATGCTCCATATGTAAAGCCTTTAATGTAAGAGCTTTTATAGACAGAAAAATAAATTGATCCTCAAAAGCTTTCTTCCCTTGGCCTTCGGAGAGTCACGAACTACTGGTCAAATCTCCAGGCATGAGAAAAATGAAGCAAAAAAGAGGCCTTTGGAGCATTCTAGCTCTTATCAATCTGCTTCGGATCCAACATCGGTGCCTCAGAAAACTTTGGATCAGTCACAAAAATCCTCTGACCCAACTTCAGACACCAGATCCGTCTCTTTGGATCCAACCCACTCAGAATCCAGACATCTACCAAGAACAAGATATGGGTCTTTCATGGATCCATTTTTCTGTCACCTCCCTTCGCCCTTCCTGGAAAGAGACCGATCTCCCTCTATTGCCTCTTCCCGTTCATCCAGAGGTTTCACCGAAGTGGATGTGGAGAGAATAAGGAAGTTTCTTTCGACACAAATTCAGATAGTTCTACCGGCTCTTACCGCATTGGGTCCAGAGACCTGTGCTTGTAAAGCCCACAAATTCTGGCTCCTCCTCTGATCCATCCTTCAGTTGTGGAGCCCTTGGATCTGAGACTCCTGGAACTGTCTGTTTCGGATCCGAAGATGCCTCTTTCTTTGGATCTGATGTCTTCTCTGAGCGTGCCGGCTCCAACCATTTTGGAGGTGGATTGGTCTCTGACCCAAAGCTTTGTTGTTTGATCCGAGGGTTTAGAGTTTACTTCAAAGTTGTGGGAGTTGTCTCTGCCCCTCAGAACCTTGACGTTCGATCGCTAGGCTCTCACTCCTGCCTCTGGTGCACCGTCTTCGGGTTAGAGGGAAGCATCAGTCCAGAGCCATGCCTTCTCGGCACTGACTGTTTCCTTCTCCTGGGACATTCTGCCTTTGAGGTGTTGAGAGAGTGTTCTGTTCTAGAGATCTGATGGCTTTTTCCTCCTTGGGTCTTTCTTCTGTTTCTCAGATGTCTTTGTGTCATGAGCTTCAGCATTTTATTCCATAGAGACAGCCAGCCCAAAATCTCTAGGTGAGCCTCAGTATTCTGTTCCACAGGGACAGCTAGCCCAAAGTCTCCAGGTGACACAACAGGGCATAATTATCTCTTCCAATACTCCTCTAGAACATCCCACCGAAGACGTCCCTAGGAAGAGGAACTGCAAGAGAAGGCACTTGACTCCCTTCAGGAGTCAGTCACAGAAGATACAGATTTTGATGAGGGGGAAGGGCCCCCAAGATCACCACATGACTATGTCTTGTTTGGAGGCATTTTAGATATCCTGAAACAGGGAGTAGATGGTCTATTGAAAACCCTTCTCAAGAGGAGTCAGAATTCCTGGAGGTATTTGATACTGGTCCATCTACTTTGTGGGTGACTCCGCCTGCTGATGCACTCATTTAGCTTTGATCTTTCAGTGGGCTTAGAAGGAACCAGGTTCTGTAGAGTCGATCCCCAAGAGACCAGATAGGATCCTGGCACCACGGAAAGGAATTTTGGAACAAAGGAATACCAGTGGGTGATATGGTCATGGTGGTAGCCACCAAGGAAATACTCTTGGAACCGAGTTCTTCTGTTCATCCCCCCTTACAGGGAGTTGGGAGTTGGACCAGTTCAGGAAGTATGTGTATGCATCATTGACCTTTGCTCTCAGGTCCCTGAATTACTTGGCACATTTTACCAGATTACAGAGGGATTTGATCAAGGAACTCTCAAAATCCCTCTTTGGGACTAGTTCTGCTGCGGCAGTCTTCTATTGCTTCACATTTAGTGACACTTCAGTCTGTCTTGAATTCCTCCGAGGCCTATTTCACATGCAGTTGAAGGAACCGAAAGAGTGGTGGGCTCAGACATTTCTATCAGGAGGCATGCCTGGATCTGTCTGTTTGATTTTGCGGGACCCTTAAAGTCATCCTTTATCAGTGTTCCCTTTGACAGAAGCTTGTTGTTCGGCCCTAAAGTAAAAGACGCACTCTACAGGTGCGAGAAAGATGGTAAGACCCTTGTTTACTGTGGGAGTATGTTTTTCGACCCCTCAAAAAACCTTTTCCAGGGATCAACGAGGTGGTTAAAAGATGTCATGCAGAAAATCCCAGGGTCCTTTCCATAATCCAGGTGGAGAGATTTCCCCCAGGAGCAGAGGGAGGAGCTCAAATGGTAGACCTGCCCACATGGCAGAGGAAGCCCACAAAACCAGGGATCCAGCGATACTTTTCTTTTTCAGAGAGACCCTATCAGTATTCCTGAAAGGGGAGGCTCAATTGCCCACCTCTGGAGGCAGTCAGGGTCACTTACCCCTACACCAGAGAGCCTGGCTAGATATAACAGAAGGTACTTGGATGCCGAGGATTATTTCCAGTTACTATATAATTCCCTTTTCCCTACCGCCACTACTACAGAACACAATTCCTGACATTCTACCCAGTCAGAAGTAAACAGCAGCTTTGGAAATTCAAAAACTATTAGAAAAAAAGTCATCCAAGAGGTCCCTCCACGGCCAGAGCGTGTCCGGAACCTTCTCATTATTCTTTTTTAGTGCCAAAGAAAACGGGACTAGAGACCAATTTTGGATTTCACTATTCTGAACAAGTCAGTTCAGCTTACCAAGTTCTGGATGGTCATGGTTCAGTCCATTTTCCTTTCCTGCACAAGGACAACTAGATGTGCCAGAGTCCTATCACATAAAAATGAACAGACAGTCCAGGAGATAAATACAGTGGATATAAAGTGCAACACCCCTGTTAAAATGCCATATTATGTGATATAAAAAAAAATGACAACAATAAATCATTTCAAAGCTTTTCCTACTTTTAAGGTGACCTCTAACTTAATTGAAAAACAAATCTTTTAGGGGGAAAAAATAAACGTACAATAATCTGGTTGCATAAGTGTGCACACCCTTAAACTAATACTTTGTTGAAACACCCTTTGATTTAGTTACAGCATTCAGTCTTCTTGGGTACACACCTGCCATCAATTAGAGAGTCTGATTAACCCCAAATAGCTGTCCTAGTAGGATTTTCCTGACATTTACTCAGTTGCCTGCTACAGTAAAAGCCATGGGTTCGCAGAGAGCTTACAAAGCATCAAAGGGGTCTCATTGTCAGTCTGGAGAAGGGTACAAAAATATTTCCACACCATTGGATATAGCATGGAACACAGTGAAGACAGTCATCAAAAAGTGGAGAAAATATGGGACAACAGTGACATTGCAAAGAACTGGACGTCCCTCCAAAATTGATGAAAAGACAAGGCAAAAAATTGGTCAGGGAGGCTGCCAAGAGACCTACAGCAACAATGAAGGAGCTGCAGGAATTTCTGGCAAGTACTGATTGTGTACTACATGTGACCACAATCTCCCATATTCTCTATATGTCTGGACTATGGAGTAGGGTTGCAAGACGGAAGACTTCTTACACAGAAAAACATTCAGGCTCGGCTAAAATTCGCAAAACAATACATCATCTCACAAAAGCATCTGAGAAAATGTGTTCTAGGTTCATAGGTTGGTACTAGGCTATTGGCCCTAGGGCCTATACAAGCCTAGCCATAACAATTCCCTGGATATTTCTTCCTGCAATATTTACTTCCCTGGACCCCTGTCTAGCAGGGCAACTGACGTGATCCCCGGGGTGAATTTCCTATCTCCCATCCAATCGTCAAAAGCTCCTTTTGAAGAGGGCCAAGGAGGCTCTTTGCTTGACATGTATGGGCAGTCTGTTCCAGAGTATGGGGAGTCTCTGGGTCAGGAACCTGTCCCTTCTGCATGTTTTGTTCATTATGATGACGACAAGGTTTAGATCCCTGGAGCGTGTGGCTCTGAGGAATTGGGATTTCTTTAAGTGGAGCATGTCCAACAGCTCAGGGTTTGACATGGCCTTGTATGTTAAGCAGAGATCGCCTCTGAGTAGATGATATGCCACAGAGTATAGCTGGAGTTTTTTTAGACGGTCAGCATAGGGCATCTGCTTTAGGCCTGTGATTCTTTTAGTGAGGTATTTCTGCGGCCTTTCCAGCTGTTGCAGATGTCTTGTGAAGTACATACCAAATGGGGCGTTGTACTCTATAATGGGTCTAATGAGGGATGAGTACAGTGGGAGAATGACCTCTTCTGGATGAAAAGCCCTTCGTGATGAGGTGTGCTACATAGAAGGATTTCCTGACTGTTGTGGCGACGTGGTTATTGAAGGTGAGACCACTGTCCACCTGTGTCCCTAAGTCTCTCATCACACTTTCGTGTGTTTAGTGTACTGCCACCTATGTGGTAATTCATGGGTACATGTTTTTTCCCAAAGGGGACAACTATACATTTCTTGGCATTAAGCTTGAGCCCATGGCTCTGGCACCAGGCATCTGTTTCTGTAAGGCCCTTTTGTAGAATATCCACATCATTTGGGGATTCAGTAATGGCTCCCAGTTTGAAGTAATCTGCAAACTTTGTTAGCCAGAGTCATCTCGTAGTGTTGGCTTGTACTTCAGAGAAGTAGATGCCAAACAAGACCGGTCCCAGGACTGAACCCTGAGGTACTCCACTTGTCGTTTGTCTGGAGCTGGATTTGGAGTCGGCTATTTTTACAGTCTGGGTTTTGTCAGTAAGCCAGTTGGCAACCCATCGAGTGACCTAGGGATTTATGCCCAGATTAGTAAGTTTATAGTTTATCTATGATTTCAGAGTGGGGGATGGTGTCGAAGGCCTTAGCAAGGTCCAGATAGTCTGTGTGGACTGCCTTACCCTCATCCACAGCTCTAGAGACTGAGTCAAAGAAGTCAATTAGGTTCAGTCGACAAGATCAGCCCTTCACAAACCCAAACTGGGTGGGGTCCAGTATTTGAAAGTTGCCAATGTCTTTGTTTATAAGTTCCATGCCCTTGCAGATCAGGCTCATCAGACTGATGGGACAGTATTTCCCAGGATCCAAGGTGGATCCCCCCTTGTGGAGTGGGATAACTGTAGCTGTGTGCCACTTAGTGGACACGAAGCCAGAGGTGAGGCTATGATTAAACATGACACTTAGGTGAGGTGCCAGTTCATTTTGTAGTTCATGTAGTACACAGCCCAGGATGTCGTCTGGTCCCATGGATGCTGTATTCTTAGCTTTGGAGAGTGCGGTTTCTACCTGTGTGGCCATGATTACTGGAATCTGGCAATCTTTTGGTATTGAGTTGGGCCCTTTAGGGGGTGAGAAGGGGGCAAAGTTGGCACTAAATCGATCTGCCAGGATATTGGCAATATCCTTAGGATCAGTATATTTAATGCCATTCTGCTGTAGCTCAGAGCAGATCTGAACATTGCCATTTAGATTCTTGACATAACTATAGAATGCCTTGTGGTTGTCTTTGGAATCTTTGGCAATTTTATTTTCATAACTAGCTTTGGAGGATTTTGAGGGATTTCAGCTTCTCACTGAGGCTGGTAAGGGAGTTTTTTTGCATCCTGGGATTTTTCTCTTTTCTGCAACAGTTTCTTCCTTATGTTGTGTTCTGATGAGACCAAGGTTGAACTTTTTAGCCATAATTCCAAAAGGTACATTTGTTGCAAAAGCAACACTTCGCATTCACAAAAGAACACCACCCTCACGGTGAAGCATGGTGGTGGTAGTATCATGCTTTGGAGTTGCTTTTCTTCATCTTGAACTGGGGTTTTAGTCAAGGTGGAAGGAATTTCAAACAGTTCCAAATACCAGTCACTTTTGGCCCAAATCCTTTAGACGTTTGCTAGAAAGTTGAAGAGGAATTTCACCTTTCAACACGACAATGACCCCAAGCATACATCCAAGTCAACAGAAGAATGGCATCACCAGAAGAAAATTAAAGTTTTGGAATGGCCCAGCAAGAGCCCAGACCTAAATCCAATAGCAAATCTGTGGGGTGACCTGAAGAGGGCTGTGCACAAGAGATACCCTCGCAATCTGACAGATTTGGAGCCTTTGTGCAAGGAAGAGTGGACAAATATTGCCAAGTGAAGATGTGCCGTGCTGATAGACTCCTACCCAAGAAGACTGAATGTTGTAATTAAATCAAAGTATTAGTTTAAGGGTGTGCGCACTTTTATGCAACCAGGTTATTGTATGTTTTTTTTTTTTATATTTTTTCCATCTTAGATTTGTTTGTTTTTCAATTGGATTGTACAGGCTATAGGTCACATTAAAGGTGGGAAAAATTTTGAAATGATTTATTGTGGTCTCATTTTTTTATATCACAAAAACCTGGCATTTTAACAGGGGTACACTTTTTATATCCACTGTATGCTTCTGGCTTGGGGGCCAGTCATTACAAGTTCAGAGTACTGCCCTTTGGGCTCGCCACAGCCCCCAGGGTGTTCACCAAATGCATGGCAGTAGTAGCAGCAGAGATTGAGTGTTTCCATATCTAGATGACTACCTCCTAACCTCCTTCAGCAAGCATCTGCTGATAGCAGCTCAAAACTATGTACTCTGAATTTTTCCAACCTAGTCATTACAGTCAACCACAACAAATACCAGATGCAACCATCTCAGACATTAGAATTCACAGGGACCATTTTCAACAAAACATCTGTGACAGTGTCACTCCCATTACAGAGGATTCAAGCCATTCGTTTCCAAGTCAGAAGGATTCTAAGGAAGTCAGTATTGCCAGCCCAAAAGGTATTACTGGGATCGATGTCTGCAGCAATTGTACTACTATTTCTTGCAAGATACCACATGAGAATTTTTCAGTGGACGCTAGCAACCCAGTAGTCCATTCTACATCAACCTGTGTGCACCAAAATCTGCATAACTCAAGACTGCAAAAATGCTTGTGGTGGTTTATGCGATCAAATCAAATATCACAGGGTCGTTTGTTCATCATCCCTCAGTCCAAGGCCATAGTGACCACTGATGCTTCCCATATTGGATGGGGCGGCTGTTCTTGGGGAAGACTATGCAAGGCATGTGATCCCTCAGAGGCCATAGTTACCACGGATGCTTCCCAGATTGGATGGGGTGGCTTTTCTTGGGGAAGACTGTTCAAGGCACGTGATCCCCCAAAGAGTCTGACTTGCATATCAATGTGCTAGAAATGAGAGCAGTACTCCTAGAGTTACAGGTGTTCTAAGACTCTTTCCCTTCTGGGACTTGTGTCTCTTCTGATAGTAACTATTGTTTTATTATTATTTGTATTTATATTCTTGTTTTTAATTATTATGTTGTTAGAAATGATTGCTATCAGAAATTGGTTTGAAGAGATGGCCCATTTTGCTCCTTACTGGCTTTGACAGATTTTGTTTCCCTTTCTTTGGGCTCATCTGGTTTACCCACCTTGGATTCTAGATCAAATTCCAGACCTCCTCTCTCAGCCGACAGACATGACTCACCCGGACATTTTGGGCCTAAAATTGACCGCATGGTTTCTCCAATTATGTTGATAGCCAGACAACCTAAGCTCTCTTCACCAGTATGCAACAAACCTTCCACTAGGAAAATTTACAAGAACAAATGGAAAAGATTTGTCCTTTGGGCACAATGGCAAGACATGGACACTTTTTCAGCACCTGTATATAAAATTGTAGAATTTCTGGCTTCCGTCTTTAATGAGGGGGCTAGTCCCACTACACTCAAGGTTCACTTGGCTGCTATTTCTAATTTTCATATAGGAGTTGATAATTCTACGTTGCCGTCTTCCCATCTTTGCAAAGCCTTTGTAAAAGGTGTCTTTCTTTTCTTTTCAAACCACCTTTTAAGGACCCTACTCCACACTGGGATCTAAATTTAATGTTACAGGCCTTTTGAACTGGCTGCAAGATGTGATTTTTAAAGGGTAAACTGGATTAAGGTCCTTGGCTAAATCTAACAACAAGTTTTAAGTGGAAGCAAGTAAATAAAAAAATTGAATGTGATGAAAAGTTTTTTCCTTTAGCAAATGTTCACAGTGTAACATGTTTAACTTGTAGCTGAAGGCAACTGTTTATCTGAGTCTAATGTTTCTATGGAGATAAGCTGATAAGGGGCAATAAAAATGGAATACTTTTTTCAGTTGCTAAAAGGTAATATTTTCAGAAAATATTCCAAGTTGTTTTCTACATCTAGGAGGGGAATAAAGATAACCAGCCAGCACTTAGTGCAAGTAGAAGCACAGGCTGTACCATATGTCTTGGCACGGATAACCTTCATCTTATATATGTATTTTTTTAGTGTTTTCATTAAAACAAAAGGTCTTGTAATAGGTGACATAGGTTCAAGTGGATATAACAAGAAACCAATCGTATAAAAGATCACTCTGCTAAACAGTGTGTGTAACATAAAAGCTGAGACTGTGTTTAAAAAACTGTTCATAACAGGTGGGAGTAATAACCTCTTATCATAATGGCAACACTTTTTCCATGTTATCTTTGAATGTGAATGGTCTCACAGGTATATACAAAAAAGAAAGAATAGCAAACTATATTAAGAAATGCAGAGTGTAAATAGCTATTCTACAGGAGACGCATGTAGAAGTAACTGAGCATGTGAATTTGAGAAAGAAAAGATTTCAGAATGGTTATTCAGTAGAATATCTGGGACAAAGGAAAAGGGGAGTACTTGTATTAATTGTTAGAGGAGCTCCAATAGCTCCAATAGTGATAGAAGAGGGCCAAAAAATATGATAGATATGTAGTTGTATGGGCTTACTGGAAAGAGAGGAAGATTACAGTGGCATGTATTTATATTTTGCCTAAAATTGCCACAGTGGAGCTTAAGAAAATTCTGGGAGACATAGTCAGGTTTCCTCAGGGACTTTTACTTGTAGGTGCGACTGGAGTTTGATTTGCAACAGTGAGCCACTACATGGGTGGTCTAGAAGGGAAAATATAACAAAAGAGGATAGAGCTATGAAAATAGTTGGCATGGAAGATGTGAATTTAGTAGTAGGACCTCTGAGAGAATTTACATATTCCTCGAGGTACAAAAACTGTGGTAGGAGCTTGACAGAAGTTATATTTACACATTCAATAACTATTTCAGATCACGCACCAATAATAACTAAAATAAAAATGAAACACTGGCGCTTCCTAAACAGAGAGGAATTTAAGGAATGGGTAGTGGAATTTACTCTGGAGTTAGGGAAGATGATGAGGCTGAATTAACAGAATAGGAGGAAATGAGATAAAAAATAGTGATGTATAACCAATCTACAGGAAAGTTTCCAGACTAATGGTCATAGTCATTCTAAATTCAAGCAATAAAACAATTTGCTCTTCCTGTCCTAACTTACAGTTTTGGAGTGATTAACTGGCCCCAAAACATGTTGGATATATTAGATAAGAAAACAAGAAGGATGCTTCATGCTCACCAAATGATTTATAAAAATGCCAAGATTATATATTCCCCATTCTGGAGGAGGGATGGGCCTCCTTGAAATTGATTGCATATATAGATCTGCAATCATGGGACTCCAAACACATCTGCTGACCTCACAAGACCCAAAAGTAATGACATTTTGAAGCATGAGGAGACTAAATCTTAGATGATTTTTTTGCTTAGTCTAGCACAAGTAGATCAAAATTGGGCAGTAACTGAATGTGCCAAAAAACAAAAGAAAGAATATAAGGCGAAGGACCAGATGAGAAGGCAAGAATTGTGGAAAATGCATAAATATAGTTGTAAGTGTAGAAAACTTCTGGAAGAACCTTATGTTGATCAGGAACGAACGCAGGAATGGTTAAGGAGAGGCAAATTCAAACCAAGAGATGAAAGGTTAATATTGGTGGCACAAGACAGTGGACTATGTACTGTTGGTTTACAAATTCCATTGAACATGTGGGAGAAACAGCAAATGTAGGTTTATAAAGCAAAATTGGAAACCGTTGCACATCTTGTTGCTGGTTGTGACATACTAATGACAGAAGGACTGTATAATGAAAGGCATAATAATGTGGCAAGACTTGCACTGGGGTTTGTGCAAACATTATGGTATTGAAGTGGCTGAAAAACACTGGAAACATGAGCCACAAATCATCATAGAAAATGAAGTCTACATTACAGGCATTCCCCGGGTTAAGGACGAGATCAGTTTAGTCTGCCCTCAAGTCAAATTTGTATGCAAGTCGAAACACGTACATATGGTTCTTAATAAATGTCACTTAGTCAAATGTTTGCCTCAGTCTAGTATTTATTTTACTTTTCTTTGCATGTAAAAGACCACTTTAGAAACACTTCCAAACAAAAAAATCTTAAACATAATACTGTAGCTATGTTCCTTACTTCTGATGAGCTATGCTTCCTTTCTTCCTATCAACAAAGCTGGTTTAAGACATCTTGTTATTAAATGCAGTGTTTGAGGACTTTTTCACTCTCTCACACACACACACACACACACACACACACACACACACACACACACAGCATTCCAACTATACAGATTTTCACAGAATCTCCAGATTTTTGGCTCATATTTTTTGTCTGTTCCTCATAAAATCTGTGTTTTTCTGAGAAATTACTGAGGTGATCTGAGGATTGAAATCACTAATAATGACATACATTTGAGTTTCAGACTTCAAATCATACAGAAAATGTATGTTAAAAACAAATCATGTTACTCTAGCAACTTTCTAAGCTTATTAAGAGTAGTAATTAAAATATGTCCCTATGTGTGGGCCTTTGCCCCCCCCCCCATTTTGTCAGTCTTTGTCCAGATTTCTTGCACTGAGAGGTTGAGAGTTATGTTAAAGACTGAAGTTAGAAAATAATGGCAGACATTTGAGTTTCAGAATTCATACCCTTCAGAAAATTCATGCTAATGCAAAACCTGTTATTCTGTCAACTAAATTTGTAAGAGCAATATTTATTAAAATTGTCCCTATTTTTGGGCATTTGTCCCACTTTTATTTATGGCTTTTGTCCAGATTTCTTGCTCTTAAGAGCTTTAGAGGTATGGCACACGCGCACACACACACTCTTAACCCTACTTTACCTATTCCATAATTGACTCCCTCCCCTTATACAACCACCCACCTCTTAACTGCTGTCAGGGGATCGCTCCCTCGCTCTCGCTCTTCACTCTCTCTCTCATAGACAGTCTCTTCCTCATTCATACCTGCATTCACTCACTGTCTCTCTCTTACACACAGTCGCTTCCTCATTCATACCTACATTCATTCGCACCTCTCACTCTCCCGATTTCTCTCTCTCTCAGAGACACTCGCTCGCACACATGCACACAGATTTGAGCAGCTTTAACAATTTTTTTTTCTACATTATTTTTGACATTGCAGCAGCCCATTTGTATCTATGGGTTGTCTGCATGTCTGATATCTGTAACCCGGGGACTGCGTGTACATGGGAGCATCCATTACCAACAGCTCAAAAGATAGATGCTAGAAAATGGGATAGAGTGGTCCATGAAAAGAAGACAAAGTAACATTGATCATTGAAATTGCCACACCCAGTGACTACAGTGTCTTGCGTACAGAGAAACACAAAGGCATAAAATGTCAGGATTTGGTGGCAGAAACGAGAGCAGTGTGGAAGAAAGATACCTAGACGGTTCCAATAGTAGTAGGAGCAACGAGTCTTATAAAAAAAAAAAAGAATCTACAATCCTATTTAGATACGTTACCATTACATGCAACCATATGCCGCGGTGGTGCAACGGTATTTGTTGCCTCACAGCAAGAGGTTTCCCGTTCGATTCTCGGCTGGAGTGCGGGGAGTGCTTTCTGTGTGGAGTCTGCATGTCCTCCCTGTGGTTGGGTGGCGTTCGAAAGACATGCATAAATGGGTGTGCCTTAGTTGAAGGTTGGATGTCGAGCTGGCACCTCAGCGTTTGTGAAAATCTACTGCTAATCATTAGCGGACCGGAGTTCCACTGTGGCAACCCCTAACAGGGAAAAGCCGAAAGACAGACAAACAATCATTACATGTAACTCCATACGAATTGTAGAGGGAGTCCTTACAGGGCACATTGCAGGTGCTGCAAAGAGCACTTCTGGCTGACATCAAAGATTGAAACAATACTAATTTTATGAACTTTAATCGTACTTTAACTTAGGAATGGGGTCTATTCCCGTTATGGTATTAGAAATCCAAAAGATTTGAAGAAATTTAAAAAAGTCGGGCATATTTATATCAACCAGAGGAGTAGTTGTGGATAGCAATTAATAGAGTTGAAGGATTTTATCTGGGCGGAAAGAGGGCAAGAGTCAAGTAGGATAAGTTGTTTCTTCTAATAGAACAAGGTGGTTTTGGGATTACCTGATTTGAAGGAGTATTTCAGAGCTACACATTTAAGGTTCCTGTGTATAGCACACGCAGAAAGCTATAATTCAAAGTGGAAAGGGATGATGATGAAACAGCAGGGAAGCTCAAAAAACAAGGAGAAGCTGGAATTTTGGTTGCAAATCCTTGAGAATAATAGTAATCATACAGAATGTTATCCTCATAAAGTGGCAGAAAGTATTCTAAGAACTAAGCCAGCACAGGAATGGAGAAAGATTCTGCTGTTAGAGATGACTGCAATTAAGGGTATAGAGAATAGAGAAGGGGGGTGAATTTATTTGAGAGAACTGGCAAAGGAACCAAGGTATTAGGAGCAAATAGAGGGAAAGTTAACAGAATGGGAAGAGGCCAAGAATACGTTTGGGCTGCAGGCTAGAGATCGTCTTTCCTGTCAAAGATTGATATTGTAGTATAGGCAAAGTGAAAGGATAGGGGAATCCTAACTGAAAGACCAGCACTGGTAGAGTTTTTAGTAGAATGTAAAACAGAAGCTGCTGTTAAAGGGATATTTAGTAGGGCATATAGAAATATTGCATGATAACTATAGGAATCCATCAAAGGAAGTTATAACTGGGAAGAGAGACTGGAGAAGTATTTCACAAAAAAATGGGAGGATATGTGTATGGTTCCTAAATATGCAGCAAAGTCCAGAAGATGTAAGATTATTTAGGATTTTTTGCTCGGAAGTGTTTGCATTGGTATTGTATACCCCAAGCAGACTCCAAGGATTTTTTTTCCTTATTTAGATGGCAAATGTTGGAGGTGTGATGGAGAAGAAAGTGGTAACTGGGAACATATGCTTTGGAAGTGTAATGAGTTGGCAGACTTTAAAAACTCCCTACAGAGTACTCTGCCTGAAATATTGGGTGAGCAAATGGGTATACCTAAGGAAATATTGGTAAAGTGTGTTGTCTTCTATTGTGACTATTATGGTGGTGGGCAGTAGCCAGACGGATAGCTGTAAAAGAAGAAATTATCAACTGTTGTAAAACAATCCATGTATGGCTTTGGCCAGGTCAGAGTACATCTCACAATAGCGGTTGCCGTTACTACAGTCTCCTAAAAATGTCTTGGCCTAGAACCTTTGTGATGTAGTAACCTAGATTTTTTTCCTTGCATTCTGTTAGCACTAGAGGCTAGTCAGTTCAGCCTAGAAATGGGGCTGAATTTGTTCCTTGTGTTCTAAAAGGTATGCTGTAGCCCTTCACACAGGCCTGGGCCCGAATACCTTTTCACTCCTTAGTAATGTCCTGTATATGATGATCCAATGTAGACAATACTACACTTGTTAGAGGGTACGCCCCATATATAATCAGTAAGATCACCTGGAGTAGGGCTTTTCACTCTTTTTTTTTTTTTTTTTTTTTTTTTTCCTTTAGTTACTTTTTGGTTATCCATTAAAGAGGTTCTTGGAGGCTGTTGTAAAAGGAAAAAACTTCAAAGACCAATGCACGTTAGGTTCAAGCAAGGCACCCTTTATTACTTGCAGCAAAGAGACAAAGCATGTAGGTACAGGATTTGTCTGGCTCTTTGGTGATCAGTATATTATTCTTGTACAGTTCTCTTCATGTCATACAGAAAATGTTACTATTCTGTTGCTGACGTAGTTGGACACAGCTTTCTGTATGTTTCACAGAAAATGTTACCAGATTTATTGCTGACATGGTCAGATTATTTGCTGTCTTGCAAAAACATTTTGAGAAAAACAACCTGGCCATGGGCTTATTTTAGCCCACCTTAACTTTTCAATTCTTCAATTGTACAGTTCTAATACATGTGTTACATTCTGTCTAGATTCAAGGTACATTTCTAGCTTTGGTACAAGTAATGCTGACTATGGTTTATGCTTTCAAGCATCTATTGTTTTCTTTATCAAAGCTTCTAGCAGCTGCATATTTTCTAATGGCAAAAGCAGAAATGAAATATCTCTAAGTTTCATGACATTAGCAGAAATGAAATGTCTCTTGTTAAGTTTCTAATAGCTGTGCAGATTCATGCAGTGTGAACAGAATAAATGTATTAACCCTTTTAAACCTCAAATGCACTAAGCATGAATATTACTATTATATATTTTTTTTAACCGCTGTCTTTTATATAAAATGATAGACCTGTTGATTGAGGTATTAGACTGCATTAATGCGTTGGGATTATATATTTATGGAGATTTCTTCCTTTTTTTGTAATGTACTGTACACTATGGAGCTATTCGTGGTATGGATTGCCTTTTACCTTCCCCTTTTTGCTCAGGGTTCCTGGTGTCCCCCTGCTGTTAGCTCAGGTAGGGGATTGGGTTCTGGCACACTTGGCAGCTGTCCGCTCCAGAAACAAGTAGAAGACACAGAGTACTATCTTGTCATCCTTTATGTACCTTGTTGGGGTATTCTAACTGCTTTTAAAGTTTTGCATGCACTTGCAGCCAAGACCTATGTATAATGTATACAGGGCACCAATGATCTTGGTATTCAGGTATGTGTAGATATGGTAAATATCCTTACTTAGTTGTGCTTTATTTTGGTATTTGTCTACAGGCATGATTCATACGTTGGGTGCAAGAGATTCTGGTTCATATTGTAGACAAATCCAATTTTTAACGTGGCTTCTTGGTTTAGAGGTATGATTGTCTGTTCAGGTGCTAGAAGTCATGGGTTTAAAGAAGTCCAGTATTAGCTTCCACATTTAGAATATAGAGGATCAAGGAACTGGATCTATTTTGGCTTCTGCTCTCATGTTGTCATTTCTTTGTCCCACAGTGTGTGTCCTACCACCTTTCTAGCACCTCTAGCATATTCAATTCCAGATGACTGGAGAATAAGCATACTAGTGTCAGTGTACAAGAACAGAGGGGACATTCACAACTGTGGGTAGTACAGAGGTACTAAATGCTTGTCCCACTGCATGAAAGCTTTGGTGGGGGTGATTGATCAACAAATACATGGAACAGAAGAAATTTAAGATGGGAGATAGATAATTTGTATTCAAATCAGGATGCTGTTCAACTGACTTGATGTTTGCAGTGAGACAGGTAATTGTGCGGAAACCAGAGATAATAAAAGGTCCAACTGGGCATTCCTAGACTTGGAAAAAGCATATGGCAAGGTCCCAAGAAAGCTTATTTGGACAGTCCTGTGGTGGTTTAAAGTCCCAGAAACATTGGTAGAATTAATGATGGTTATGGGGAAGGACTAATGACTCCAGAACGAACAATGTTCAGTCTTGCAGAGAGATTCCCAGTGGGGGCATATGTGGATTAGATTTCAGCTGTGTGACTACCATTGTTCATTCTGGTGCTGGACTACACTAGCAAACAGGTCAGAGGGAACTGATTAACAAAGCTGCTATATGCCAATAACATGGCATTACAGGCAGACTATAAGCAAGGACGTCATCAAAGGATAGGGTAATGTAATGCAAAACTGAAGGCACATTGGCTAAAACTGGATCCTACCCAGTTCTGCTTTAAGGGCAGATCCTGCCTCTTAAACCTGGTCGATTTCTTTGAAACAGTCACAAAGGCCATTGACGAGGGGAAGGTGGTCCACACAGCCTACCTGGACCTCACAAAAGCCTTTGATACAATACCCCACTCGTGCATTATAGATAAGCTTACCAGCTTAAATATAAACCCCTATGTCACTAGATGGGTTGCAAACTGGCTCAAGGACAGAACCCACATGGTTAGAATTGCTGGAGCCATGTCAGACTCCAAACCAGTTACAAGTGGCGTCCCACAAGGCTCAGTCCTGGGACCTCTCTTGTTCGGTATATATTTCTCTGAGGAACAGGCCAACACGGAAGGACTGTGGCTGACCAAGTTCGCAGATGACTGCAAACTGGGCGCCATAATCGACTCTCCAGCCGACACAAGCATCCTCCAAAAGGGCCTCATAGAAAGACAACTGGTGCCAGAGCCATGGCCTCAAGCTAAACGCCAAAAAGTGTATAGTCATTCCCTTTGGCAAAAATAAAGTGCCCACAAATTACCACATAGGTGGTAATCCATTAAGTACAGAAGAAGTAATTAGGGACCTGGGGACCCAAGTTGATAGCAATCTCTCATTTGACAACCACGTGGCCAAGTGGTTAGAAAAACATTTTATATAACCCACCTAATCATGAAGGGATTCACATCTAGATCAGGGGAGGTCATCGTGCCTCTTTACTCATCCCTCATCAGACCCATAATTGAGTACAGTGCCCCTTTTGGGATGTATCTTACCCAGACACCTGCAGCAACTGGAAAGACCCCAAAAGTACCTCACCAAGAGGATCAAAGGGCTCAAACAGATGCCATATGCTGCCCAGTTAAAGAAACTCCAGCTCTACTCAGTGGCATACCGCCTGCTCAGAGGCGATCTGTGCCTGATGTATAAAGCCATGTCCAACCTGGAATTAATGGACATGCTGCACCTCAGAAAATCCAAATCCCATCGAGCTACACGCTCGAGAGACTTGAACCTCAGCACTGAAATAAATAGGACATGCTGGAGGGACAGATTCATAATCCACAGGCTCCCTTCACTCTGGAATAAAATCCCAGTCCAGGTTAGTCAGAGTCCCTCAATGACTCTCCAAGAGGAATCTTGATGAGTGGATGGGAGATCGTAGGTTTACCCCGGGTATCACTTCTGTGTCACTGTTAGACAGAGGCAGAGTATACTAACCTCGAAAAAGGGCATAGCAAAATTAATTTAAAATGGGTGGCGAAAGCCAAACACACACTGGCTAGGCTTATAAATGCCCTAGGGCAGATAGCCTAGTATGAACTGAACACAGATAAGAGTTGTAATGGAAACAAATGGAAGAAATCAGAAAAAGCTGAGAATTGAGGTAGAAGGGAAACTCGAGGAGCAGGCTAACCGCTTTAAGTATCTTGGGGGGTGGTTGAGAAGAAGGGAAATCTAAATGAGGAGGTCAAAGCTAGAATCAGAGGGGCTGCAGAGACACTATGCAAATTCTTGGTAGGAACCCCATACAGCCACCAGGAGAACATGCAGACTTCACACAAACAGTGGCTAAAGCTCTGAACCAGACCTTATAACCTTGTTTTCTGAGGCACAGAACTTAAGTATTAACAAGTGCTGTAAGCGAGTCCGACTGAGTCAAAAAATCCCGGAACTCGTGCTGTGCATGCTCGGCGAGTTTCTGTTTTTTTTTTTTTTTAGTTTCCAACTGTAAATTTGCGTCTGGACTGTTGTAAAAGCAGTCCAAATTATGGAAAAAAGGCATCAGTGTGATGCCCAGATGTCTGTGTGGTTTAACCGCACAGTGAATTGAAAGGGGATCGGACTGCCATGTCTGCAGTCATGTACATGACGTGGACAGCTGGATGGCTGCTGATTGTTTCTTGCTCTCCTTGAAAAGGAGAGCGAGAAACAAATCAGTAGTACAGGCTAGCTAGCACAGTACTTACTTGCTACGGTGCTACCATTGCTGAAACAACTCAGTTGTGAAAGTTTTTTTTTTTTTGGCTTGAGAGAGTTTAGTTTGACTTCCAACAGAGGTTACAGAGCTAGCTGCTAGCTAATTTGATTTTATCCAGTGGCATTACTTCAGTTTATGATCAGACAGAAACAGCAGCCAGTCGCTCATTTTTTTACTTTAAATTGAGGTAGGTCAAGTGCCCGAGTCTGACTCCTCCTAAAAACGTTTTGGCCTTACATAATTTTCTATATGTTGCTTGTAGCAATGCTTTTACAGTATCTGGTTGTAGAAATTGTTTTGAGAAGGGTTTTTTATGTTCTTCTTGCATTGGTCTGCAACCTGTGATCATACATTAATGATGTGACAAACTGAAGTCCTGGTGATAACGTTAACGAGGATATTGGTATATGGTTTGTGTTTCACATACTCTTATCACTAAAAATGCAGATGAGGCTTCTTTGTCTTCTGCAGATTATGATGACAAGCTTGTTTTCCAGAGAGGAGACCAATGAGGCAAACAAGAAGAAAAAAAATTGGTGGTACTTTGTAGCGTTCATAGTTAACACAAGTTGCATTAGTTTTATCTTGCAATGTTCTACAAGTTGGCTGATCAAGTCCACAGACGACTGCAAACTAGGGGCTATAATTGACTCTCCGACTGATGCAGACATCCTCCAAAAGGGTCTCACTGAGATACCTGGTGTCAAAACCATGGCCTCAAGCTAAATGCCAAAAAGTGCATAGTCATCCCCTTTGGAAAAAACAAAGCACCCACAAACTACCACATGGGTGGTAGCCCCCTAAATACGGAAGATGTAATAAGGGATCTGGGGACCCAAGTAGATAGTAACCTCTCCTTTGATAATCACATTGCCAAAGTGATTAGAAAATCCTATGTGGCCCACCTAATCACAAAAGGGTTTGTATCCAGATCGAAAGAGGTCATTGGGCCCCTCTACGCATCACTCATCAGACACATCATAGAGTACAATGCCCCATTTGGGATGTACCTTACAAGACACCTGCAACAACTGGGAAGACCACAGAAGTACATCACCAAGAGGATCACTGGCCTCAAGCAGATGCTCTGTACATACTCGTTTGCATACCGCCTACTCAGGTGATCTTTGCCTGACATACAAGGCCATGTCCAACCCAGAATTGATAGACATGCTCCACGTAAAGAAAACCATTTCCCCTCGAGCCACATGCTCCAGGGATCTAAACTTCACCACAACAATAACTAGGACGTGCTGGAGGGATAGTTTCCTGTCCCAGAGACTTCCCATGCTCTGGAACAAGATTCCAATCTACATTAGGCATAGCTCCTCGCTAACCCTCTTCAAGAGAAACCTTGACGAGTGGATGGGAAACAGTTTACCCCAGGGATCACTTCAATGGCTCTGCTGGACAGAGGCACAGGGAACTAATCTAAGGGGGCAGTGAAAGCCAACACATTAGGGCTAGG
This sequence comes from Protopterus annectens, assembly GCF_019279795.1. Taxonomy (NCBI): domain Eukaryota; kingdom Metazoa; phylum Chordata; order Ceratodontiformes; family Protopteridae; genus Protopterus; species Protopterus annectens. The sequence goes on along the minus strand of NC_056730.1, from coordinate 420,520,376 downwards.
CTTATAAATGCCTTCGGGCAGATAGCCTAGTACCTACCTATGAACCTATGTTGTTCAATTAGCTGCTTTATGTAGTCTAGTGTTCTCTGTTAGCTTCCATTTGTGTACTCACTGACTGAGCAAATAACTTAAACCAGATGGTGCTCTGCAGCAATTGGTAAATTGGACTAGGCTTTTCCATGGTCTCCTGAATAACATGCTTTGCAACTACCTGTGATCCTGTAAGTCTGATCAACATATTATCTTTATGTACAGTTTCTTTTGGTTTTGTACCTGACTGCTTGCATATAGCATAGTAGAACATACCCTTATGTTAACAAATCTCAATAAATAAGATGTTTCTTTAAAGAAAGCATGGTGAATTTCTCTGCTAAGTAATAACTGTACTAATTGTAAACACAGTGCCATTTTGCAAGATGTTCTGCATATTCGGTCTTGTGTTTTAATGTCTGAATGTAAGCATCATTATGATAAAGTGAAAAGGAGCTACTTTTCGGCAAAATATGCATGTACGTTGTTGATGCTTCGCGTTATAATAAACTATAGTCTGATTTAATGGTTTAACTGTTCATAACCCTGATATTGTTTTGGAGGAGTAATGAAATTTTATCTGCAGTTTATGCATAAAAATATGTGATGTTTTTTGTTGCTATATTATCGGTGTGCGTATAGCTGGAAAAGTCTGGAAGTTGTAAGGATCGATTTTTATTTCATATTTTCACAAAAAAAAAAGAACCGTTCAGGTTCCCTTGCATTTAGACAATGTAAATGTTTCATAAGCTAGAGAATTGAACTATTCTGTAGCATTGCTTTTCATTTCATTTATACAATAATTTGCTTTTGACCATTTATTTCTTACATATGGTGTGTGGTAATTAAGTTATGCTTTTGACTAATGTACTGTTTGCAAATAATTTTGTCCACAGCTGAACTAGCAGTAACAATGGAAAAAACGTATGAGAAAAATCTTCCTGTGAGCTCCTTAACTATATCAAAGGTAAGTGATGTCAGTTTTATGTCTATTACTGGGAAGATCATTGCTTTAATTTTTTTGATATTTTAAATTTAATAGACAATATTCTTTTTAAAAATTTTTGTTAGCAAAATGTTTCATGAAAGACCTTTTTCTTCTATGATTTGTAATGGAAGGAGATGTATAATCGGTGATTGCATAAATGTCTGTGCAACAATAGAAAATGCATGCTCTGAGTATCACAATACAGTAGTAAAACTGTTATTGCTTGGCCTGTGATACACCACTACCCTTTATAACAGTGCTGTACTTCAGATATGCAAGTACTGAGAGGCACTTACTTAGATTAATTTAGGGCACATTACCATAACAGTTGAATTTTGATTTACAGAACATGGAAGTAAAGTTTAAACAGGTTATACTTCTGGTGGTAATATGCAGTGTGTTCCAAGTTTGGGGAGCCTCTTATGAAAAGCCCTTAGTGCAAGCATTCCAGAGAACTGAGGTAGGATTAATGTGAAGGATTGGCACAGTAAGGTACAACATTTTCTGCCAGACTTATTTTTTAATAATTTACCAGATATGGGATAGTGTTTTGAGAAGTTCACAGAAGATTAAGCAGCATGGAGGTGTTAATAAATTCTTAGTTCACCTGAAAAGAATGTTTCACTCTTTGAAAAGTGGTAATATTCTCCCTTTGAATATGCATCATGAATCTGCCTATTTTTATTCATTATTTTTTTTTCTCCAGTGTTCACATTATTTTAATCAGTGCTGCAGTGAAGCCAGAGCTTATTTCAGCAAGCACTATGTGTAAGCTGAAGAACTAATCCTGGATGGGATGCTGGATCTGTTGCATTAAGTGCACACATGCTTCACTCCCAGACATCGGCAGGGAATTTTGAGATGCGATAAGAAACTGGATCACCTGGCAAAAACCCACATGGACACAGAGAGGGCATGCAGACCCCAAATGGAGTGTACCCCAGCTGGGAGCAGAAACAGAAAACATAGAATGTTGTGGTAGCATTTGCTAACCGCTACACCACTGTGCCACCCCTCTAACTTTTATTCGTACTGACTTGGAGCTTACATTGATTGCTGTGTGAGCAAACAGTAATCCCATGATCTCTTTATTGAAATCTAGAAGTTGCCTTGTAACCTACTGCCTTTTGGCACTTACAAGTCAGCAAATGAGAATCTTTGTAGTGGGAAGTTGGAATATATTCATAACACTCAGCCACTTACAGTCAGAAATGGGGTAAGTCAAGGATGTGACTCTCAGCTAGTGCTATTTAATATGGCAGTAGGCTGGGTTCTTGAAAAGAGCTTGGCCAACATTTTACTGGCAAGCAAAGTGCCATGAATTTCTGCCTAATGATGTAGCCTGTGCTGATATGGTGGTGGTCTGCGCAAACAATGCATAAGCTCAACAAGTGTAAGATTCTTTACAGGAAGATGCTGAGTGATTTGGGCTAAAAATCAAGCCATCCCAAAGAAGTCATGAGATCTGTCCTGCAGAAGCTTAATTTTATCTTAAAACAAGCCATTAGAACAAACAAACTTTCAAATGTATTCGCTTTACATGCCCTTAAACAGGAGCGATAATGAAACTGACATTTCAGGTCACATTGAAGCAACCACCACAAACTTTAATAACTTAAAAAATGCCTTTGGAAATGCAAAAGTATCATCTGATCAAAATTAGAATATATAAGTATGTCAAAGATTCAGTTCTGTATTGAGTATTCAAAAATGGCATTTCTAGTGTGTTACCTCATATCAGTTGCTAATATCAGTCTATTAATTACATTTGCTTACCTGGATAGTCCGACTGGACAGATGAAAACCTACCCCTTTTCAGCAGAGGCCTTGGGAGAAAAGCTCCAGTGCAGTCAGTTAAAAACATTTGTATAATAATGGGGTGCCTTCTCTGCAGAGTCTGCATGTCCTCCCTGTGTTTATGTGGGTTTCTTCTGGGTGCCCCAGTTTCCTCCCACATTCCAAAGACATGCAATCGGTGGATTGGACACTCTTAATTGGTGTGAGTGTGCGTGCTAATGTCTGGTATGAACTACCGTGGCAGGGCCATCCCACCCAGTGGTGTAAGCCTTGGCTGCAGATGATTGTTACTTGTTGAAGTGACATCCCAACCCCACGAGCAAAAATGGGAAAATGGGTTGTCATTGAATGGATGGAGATGAACTGAAGTGCACATGCATACATTAGTACAATTGTAATTGATTGTTATGTGGTATATAAAATGGCCAACATTGTTAGGTATACCAGGTAGGCATTACTACTGGGTTAAGGTAATCAAAGTGTGGTATTTGAAGGAGAGAGATATATAGGACCCAAAGTCAATGCAGAAGGAGTAAATGGGAGACTGAGACTTGATGTGAGGAAAGAAGAAGGTAGCTAGGTAGAGTAATATTAGTCAGTCAGTTAGAGAATGGAAATATTACTCAGGCGAGGTGCATGAACATATAGCAATGTGCTGTTTGTGTTCTTTTATTAGAAGTTTGAAGGTGTTCTTGTTTTCTGTTAATATGATGTGAGGAGGTAGAGCTCTATTATTTTTATGAGATTGGTAGAATACAAGGCATCACCAGCAGCATTGTTTGATTTGTTAACAGTAAGCAGCATTTTTTGTCAGTAGAACATAAAGTCTGCCTTGGGTATAGAATTGATGGATATTGCTTTAGACTAGGACATTTGTTGGATTCATATGAGTTTATGGGACATGGGGAGTTGAGGGCAAGTAGTGCCTTAGTTCTAGCAATGAAGTTGTTTTAAAAGCTAGACAGTGATAAGGCCTATAATGTTGATCAGAAGCTCATTTTGCTATTTTGTTAAAGCATTGTTCCAGTTGATGAAGTGGATTGGATTGCAAGTTAATTAACAGAAGGGATACAGGAGAGTTGGGATGAGAAAGGATGATGGCTCTATATTTTAGCAGTGTCTGTTAAGTAGGGTTTTGCACTGTAAAGGGCACTGAGTTTTTCATGAGTTTTCACAACTTGTTTTACATGAAGGTTGATTGTTGCGTCTTCGATGATTACGCTTAAGAGGTTTGTGTTGGTGACTTGTTCTATCTTGATAATATTGGAAGGAGTGAGTGAGAAGAAGTTTTTGAGTTACGATAGTTGCTTTGGGAAAAATGGGATTAATTTGGTTTTATTTGCATTTAGGAGGAGTTGAGTTGACCAGCCAGGCTTCAATATGGGAGAAGGGTTCTTTGATGTTTTAGGCACACAGATTAGTGTGGAGTCTTCTGCATATACTGGATGATGATTGCTTAGTTGGTAGCTAGATGCAGGTTATTTATGAATAGAATAGAATAACGGACTTAATAGAGATCCATGAAGGACTCCTGTTGATACTGAGAGAAAAGAAGAGATGTCCGTTTGCCATTTCACAACTTGCTGTCGATTTTTAGAGGCAACTGTTGAATCATGTAAGGGAGAGATTGTTTATACCTAAATGGGAAATAGTATTTGATGGGACAGTATGTCAGAAGTGTTAGATTGAGGAATAGTGCAGATACCATGTTACACTTATGTCCATTTTAGTTTATTGCGATTAGGAAACTCAGGAGGGTGGTAGTAATGGTGTGATTGGGACAGAAACTATTTTGTGCAGGGAGGAGAAGTGAATTGTCAGTGATATAGGCAAGAAGCTGAGTTTTTATACGTTGTATGAGGATTTTACATGGGTGATGAATGGCCTATAATTAGATAGAGTAGATAAACTTTCACCCTTGTATAAGGGCAGTGTGCAGGATTTTTTCCACAGGACAGGAACATAGTCTTCATTTTTATAGAGCTATTTATTAAGATGGATACGTAAGTGTGGGCCTTGGCAACTAATTTTGGGTATACTGCTGTTTCATATGTTGGTACTAGGCTATCGGCCCTAGGGCCTATACAAGCCTAGCCATAACAATTCCCTGGATTTTCTTCCCACAATATTTACTATGGTAATTGTCATAGGCAACTGTGGTAGGTTTCAGGGTTTTGAGTAGCTTTTTAATGGCTGAAGTTGACATAGGTTGGAATGAAAAAGATTGTGAGGTTTGGAGAAAGGATGTAGCAAATTGTTTGTTGAAGTGGCTGGTTTAATAAGGGAGGTAATAGATTGTATGTACTGTGTACTGAACTGACTACTTATATTATTTACTTGGTTCATTCTGATAAGTATTGATGAGTTGGTTGCCAGGATGTAGTAGTTTGATAGCAGACCAGAAACGTTTGGGTTTGTTTTGATTATTAAATAGCTGGAGTTTTGTATAGTAATGCTTGTTGTCAGGTCTGATTTTAGTTTTTATCATTTCTGAGGAGTTTGTATTTTTGGAAATCTGGTTCAGTATTTTGTTTCCCAGCTTTCCCATGCTGTGTCCCTTTCCTTCATGAGGAGTTTGGGTGCCTTAGAGAGCCAGGGTGCTGGGTTTGTCTTCCATCTTTTAATTTGGATGGGTGCTGCTTCATTTAATATGTTTAAGATATATTGAGTTGAATGTTTCTACAGCATGATGTAAGTTGATTATCTGTAGGATTATTCAATTTATTGCTTTAAAGTCAGAGATGAATACATTTTTTGCCAAAGTAGGAGAGATTGCAAGCTTGATTGATTATAATGGTGTTGTGTTGAGTGATATTAGCTAGTTGCAAGTACTGGCATGTAGTTAGTTTAGGCTGTCAGGTAGGGAGGTGGCAGGGAGTATTTTGTTTGGATACTTGGAGAGAATTCAGTCTGTGGTTGAGGTAGTATTAGTAGTTTTATTGTAGCTGGTGGGAGTAGATATAAGTTGAATAAAGTTGCATAAGTTTATGGCATTGCTGGAGAGGTGTGTATCCGTGATCTGCCAGTTAATGTTGAAGTCCCCTGATACTAGGGAGTGGAACAGCATCAAAGAAAATGTGGATTAACCATTTTGAGGAGGACATGTGTACCCAATGTCTATCAGTATTTCATGCAACAACCAGAAACAGGAGCCAGTGCAAAGCCATTATTTGTGACACTATCCCACTGGTGACAAAAGCAGAGTTTCATGCCATATTGACTGTTATAATCCTAAATATGAATAAATGCTAATAGCAAGAAGTCAACCGATCACCTCCTTTAAACAGTAGCTCATCATTGTGAACAGAGTATGGTAGAAAGGATCCTGATTACATTCCAAGGTATTTTAAATTGTTTTACTGAGTCATGGTGACCCCGCACCCCCCCCCCCCCCGTGCTGAATCAACTAACATTTGTATTTTGTATTTTAAATTGCATAACAGTGTTCTTAAAAGTTGTGGTAAGATCATACTTGAAGATAGATTTTTAACAGACTATTGGGCAGTTCTGCTTAATGAGTTTGGATTTTTTTCTACGGTAAATCACCATGTCATCATTGTGCCCTATTGCAAGGATTCATGGGAGGGAAGAGTCAAATGTTGATGAAAACTGCACGTAAGAATGTTTCCAGAACAGTTTTTTGAAGGCCACCCACTGGAACAGTGACTGGTTGGGAAGGCTTTTGTTGATGTTTGCCCCTGAAAGACTATTTTGTTATCTAGATGAGTGGGAAACTATGGAGTCCCCTAGCAGCCTAGCTGGTTTTGTAATGCATTACACTGAACAGGGTCAAAAGCTTTCAGCAAGTCTGTGAACCCTGCTGCTGTTAATTTTCATAGGATCACAGGATCATAAGTTTCTAGGAGTTGCAGGGTAACAGAGCCATTAAGCCAATTCCACCCTGCCAGTATCCACCCTTGTCTATCTTTCAAGGAGGGTCAAGCCAGTTATACCAGGAGTGTATTTATAAATACACATCCAGTTATCCAGCTTCCTTTAGAGGGAGACAATGTGTCGTACTGCTTAACTTAGAGAGGAAGTTTGTTGCAAAGAAAAGGTACATGTTGCATGTCAAGCCTGTCTTTCCTCTTTGTCTTAGTTGCCTGTTGGAGCAGATTTAGCTCTGTGGCCCTAGTGTTAGCTGGACTATTGGACGGAGTGAGGTATAAGAGCTGTTGGACTACTGGTTGCCTTATGGCCCTATAAACAAGACACAGATCACCCCAAGGATTCTATATGAAACTGAGCATAGGCGTAAGGCTTTCAGTCATTCTTTGTAGTTCAGATGCTTTAGGTCCCCTGACCTTTTTGGTTACAAACTTCTGGGGTCTTTTCAATTGTTTGATATGTGTGGTAAAGTACATCCCAAAGAGCGTGCTTGTATTCAGTGGCGAGTCTAATCAGTGTGGAGTACAAGGAGGTGAGGACTTAGGTTCATAGGCAGGTACTAGGCTATCTGCTTGAGGGCATTTATAAGCCTAGCCAGTGTGTGTCGGCCTTCGATGCCCCATTGATTAGTTAACTGATCCTCTGTCAAGCAGAGCCAATGAAGTGATCCCACGGTGTATTTTCTGTTATCCATCCACTCGTCAAGGTTTCTCTTGAAGAGTGTTAGTGAGGTGCTCTGCCTGATGTAGTCTGGAATTTTGTTCCAAAGCATGGGGAGTCTCTGTGACCGGAATCTATCCCTCCAGCATGTTCTGTTTATTGTTGTGGCAAGGTTTAGCTCACTAGAGCACATGGCTTGCAGTGACTTGAATTTCTTTAGGTGGAGCATGTCCATCGATTCTGAGTTTGACATGGCTTTGTAAGTCAGGCAGAGATCACCTCTGAGTAAGCGATGTGCCACTGAGTACAGCCAGAGTTTTTTCAGTCAGGCTGAATAGGACATATGTTTGAGGCCAGTAATCCTCTTGGTGAGGTGCTTTTGTGGTCTTCCCAGCTGTTGGAAGTGTCTTGTGAGGTTCATCCCAAATGGGGCATTGTACTCTATGATGGGTCTGATGAGTGATGAGTAGAGTGGCACTATAACCTTTTTATTTCTAGATGCGAACCCTTTAGTAATTAGATGGGCCACATAGAAGGATTTCCTAACTACCTTGGCAATATGATTGTCAAAGGAGAGATTACTATCTACCTGGGTCCCCAGATCTTTTATTACCTCTTCTGTATTAAGGGGGCTGCCACCTATGTGGTAATTTGTGGATATTTTGTTTTTCCCAAACGGGATGACTATGCATTTTTTGGCATTTAGCTTGAGGCCATGACATTGACACCATGTGTCCGTCTCAGTAAGGCCCTTTTGGAAGATGTCTATGTCAGCCTGAGAGTCATTTATGGCTCCCAGTTTGCAGTCATCAGCGAACTTGGTTAGCCATAGCCCTCCTGTGTTTGCCTGTACTTCTGAGAAATATATGCCGAACAGTAGGGGTCCCTGGACCGAGCCTTGCTGTACACCACTTGTGACTGGTTTAGAGTCGGACCTGGAGCCCTCTATTCTTACCATGTGAGTTCTGTCTGTAAGCCAATTGTCAACCCATCTCATGATGTAGGGGTTTATGTTCAGGCTGGTGAGTTTTTCTGTAATACCTGAGTGGAGAATGGTGTTTAAAGCCTTGGCGAGGTCAAGGTAGGCTGTGTGAACCACCTTTCCCTCGTCTATGGCCTTGGTGACGGTCTCGAAGAAGTCAACCAGGTTTAGTAGGCATGATCTGCCCTTAACAAAGCCGAACTGGGTCGGGTCAAGTGTTTGGAGGTTCCCAATGTCTTTGTTAATGAGTTCCAGGATGATGCGCTCCATAGCCTTGCAGACCAGGCTAGTCAGGCTTATGGGGCGATAGTTACCAGGGTCAGCTGTGGCCCCTCCTTTGTGGAGAGGAATAACCGTTGCTGTGCGCCATTGTATGGGCATGTAGCCTGTGGAGAGGCTGAGGTTGAACAGCGTGTTTAGGTGGGGGGTTAGTTCGTTATGTAGCTCATGCAAGACGCAGCCTGGGACACCATCTGGTCCCATTGACGCTGTGTTTTTGGCTTTTGAAAGGGCTGTTTTCACCTGTACATCTGTGATTTTTGGGACACTACACTTTTCTACACTTTTCCGATATTGTTGTGGGCCCTTTTGGAGGTGGGGGGGTGAAGTTTGCACTGAATCTATCTGCCAGGATGTTGGCAATATCAGTAGGTTCAGTATATTTTGTGCTATTTTTCATTAGCTCAGTGCATATCTGCGAGTTGCCACTTAGATTCTTAACATAGCTAAAGAAGGCTTTGTGGTTATCTTTTAAATCCTTAGCTATTTTTCTTTCGAAGTTAGCCTTGGATGATTTCACGAGGGACCTTAGTTTCTTACTGATGCTGATCAGGGATATCTTTCCTTCTTGGGATTTGCTTTTTTTCTGAACTAGTTTCCTCCTCCTATTGTATAGCCTCTTTATGGCAGGGGTCCACCAAATTGGTTTCCTTCTCTTAGAGGAGTGAGTCTTGGTTTTGCTAGGGATGGCACAATCCATGCTTCCTTGTAGGTGCTCATAGAGTGCATTTGTAAAGGTTTATGCATCTTGGGCAGCATTATCCTGTAGTGTGGGGGCTGTGAAACTTACCACCTCTGTCTTAAGTAAGGTGAAGTTTGCTTTAGAAAATTTTTTTACTGTGGTTTCCTTAGTTGGGGGTGGTGGTGGGGTGTGGACATGCAGAGTGATTAGTTTATGGTCTCATCTAACCAGTGACGGGTTGACCTTCAGTGTGGAACACCTGTCATCCATGTTGGTGATGACCAGGTCAAGTATGTTTTCACCGCTGGTAGGGGAGTTTAGCAGCTGATCCAGGGCATTTGAGTTAATGAATTCCAGGAAGCGCTGGGCCTGGGAGTTTGTACTAGAGTAGTTTCCCCAGTGAATGGTAGGGTATTTGAAATCGTCCAATATCAGGGTGTTCGGTAGGACCTTCATGTTTTCCAGTGTCTCCAGAAAGGTTGAGTGGTGGTCCTGGGTCATGGAGGGTGATCTGTAGCAGGTCACAATTTGCATTGCAGATTTGCCCAATGTTAGTTGTACATGGATGATGTCAGAGGCATCATGCTGCGCCACTAACCAGGAGATGTGTAGGTATCCTTGATGAATATAGATACACCCCCTCCCTTTTGTGTTTTGGTCCATGTTCTGTGGCTGAAACGTGTGGTATGAGTTGTAGCCCAGTAGTGCTGGGGTGCTCTCTGGAGCCTTGAGCCAGGTTTCAGTTACTGCACAGATGATGACATTCTCCATACTGAGGAGTGCTTCGAGCGCATGCATTTTGAGATTTAAACTCCTGGTGTTGAGTAGCATAACCCTCAGTTTTTTAATTGTGCTGTTTACAGAGGTGGGTTTGACTTTTGAGCTTTGCATAAAAAAAAGGCACTATGAGGGCAGCAAAAGCCTTGGCCAGTATTCGAAAGCCTAGGGGGTGACAGGTGTAAGCCGTCTCTTGTGAAGCAACGTGACTTGTTGAGCATGTCGTCCCAGGCTGACTGACACTGGATCCCGTTTGAATGACACCAGAAGCTTAGCCAATTGTTGAAATTGATCATTTTTTCTTTACTACAGAGGTATCATTCTTGGTGAGGGCAGGATGCTACTCGGGGTCAGGGTCATACCAGCCTAGGCTACATGATCAGAGAGCTCTTCCATGTCTGTTTTCATGTAGTCCAGGGAGGTACATTTCAGGTCATTCACACCAACATGAACAATGACAGAGTCATATTTGTACTTGCTCTGGAGTGACCTGACTGCTTGTGTTATGTGGCGGATTCTGGCTCCCGACAGGCAGCTAACAGTAACTTTCTGCTTGTCCAGCCTAGTGAGTGGGATGTCAGTGTGCCTGACTATAGAGTCACCTATTGCTAGTGTGTTAGGTATGCTATTTTGCCTTAAGGGCTGTGATTGTGCGGCACACTGATTTTGTGTTTTATGTGTTGTCTGGTTTGTGAAAGGAGGTGCAGGTTGTTTAGGTGTCTGCTTTGGAGGTCTCTGATGCTTTTTCCGGTTTTTATTTCGAGCCTGCTGTTTTAGTAGGTCTGTGTGCCGCTGGAGTTGTGGTGCAAGTGTTAAACCTTCTCCTCTTGACTGTCTGTTCCAGTCTTGGGTGGAGACAGCTTAGCTTCCAGTTTGGCTGAATAATTGCATCTCTTGCATATGTTAGTGTTTTGTGGTAGGAGGAGAGGTTTCTCTGTATACATGAGGCAGTTGTAACATTGCCTCAGGATACCCAGATTCACCAACTGGACTGGAGAGTACACCTGAAATTGCCCTTTGGTCATGCCTGAATAGTAGGGTGAGCTGCTTAGTCACTTGGTTGGTGAGGGGTGAATAAAGAGCCTTGCCCTGGTGGGCAGTCAGGGTATATTAGTGCTTGCTATTAGGTCTGAGCAAGTTCTGAGCTGTAGGATGCTTTTTGAGTGCTTAGGTTGAGAGTTAGACTAGTTTCAATGGAAAAACTGAAGAGGAGACTTAGTGAAGCTGGGAATAATTTAACCGTAGCTAACCGTAACTGCCAGGTGCACAAAACCGTGCAAGCACAGTTTTTATAGTAGGGAAATGAAAGAGATAGAAATTAGCCAATAAACTACTAACTTCTGGGCTGGAACCACTCCTCCAGGGACAGATAAGTTGCTCAAAGCTCCCCTCTCTCACAGGTGAACAGAGAAACTTCCTTCTATCAAAGTAAGGTATGGGCAACTCAGAAACTAGTATCGCAGCCCTGAATTCAGCACTAGCCTGAAAACTGGACTATACTAGCTTAGAAAGGCGGGAATCAAGGAATTTTTTTGTTTTTTTTGTTTTTTTGAAAAGATAAGACAAAAACAGTAAAAAATACACTTAAAACAGCTTTAAACGACTACAAACTATCAGAAAAGTCAATTGCACTTTAGTGTGTAGCCTACAACAGTTAAATTATTTAAACAAAAAACTTTTTAAAAGTGCAGGCAGTCAAATAAGTACAATATGTGAAAAAAAAAAAAAAAACAAGCTTTAAATCACAATCTTCTTCTTCTTCTTTTGGCTTTTTCCTGGTTAGGGTTCACCACAGCGGATCACCTGTCCGCTCATGAGTGGCAGTGGAGTTTTACAGTGTCGAGTTGCCAGCCCGGCGCCCCACCTTCCACAGAAGGCGCACACATGCACACATTCACACCTAGGGCCAATTTAGTGTGTCCAATCCACCTACAGCATGTCTTTGGGATGTGGGAGGAAACCGGAGCACCCGGAGGAAACCCACGCGACCACAGGGAGGACATGCAAACTCCGCACAGAAGGCACCCCAGCCGAGGATCGAAGCTTTTAAATCACAATAAATGCTGGAAAATCTACGTTTAAGCGGAAAACAGTTAAGTACAGCAAGAAAGTACAGAAAACTGATACTTAATCACTCCAAAGTCTCTCTTCTAAGCTAGAAGGCTTGTATCAGTTTAAGGCTGTCTAGTGCTTCCCAGTAGGTTAGTTACAGGAAAGATGGGAAATGAGCGGAGATGTGGTCTTTTAAATCAGAAAGTTGAACGAGACGGACAAACACTCCAAATGGTCGATAAACTACAATTTCTGGGCCAAGAACCTCTCCTCTCGTGGTAGACAGGCTACCTAGTGCTTACCACTCCCACTGATAAACTAGAAGGCCTTCCTCCAACACAGAAAGGCTTGCGGGGCTCAGAAGCTTACCAACAGTCCTGGATACAGCAGCTCTATATCTGGACTAGGCTAGTTACAGGAAAGGTGGGAAACAAGCGCAAGTGCGGATTTTAAACCAGAACGTTGAAAGAGATGGGGAAAAAAACTGCCCAAAATGGCCATTGGCTACAATTTCTGGGCCAGGAACCACTCCTCTTCTGGTAGTTAGGCTACCTAATGCTTAACACTCCCACTGATAAGCTACAAGGCTTCCCTCCAATACAGAAAGGCTTGGGGGCTCAGAAGCTTGCAAAGAGTCCTAGATACAGCAAATCTGTACCTGGACTACACTAGTTACAGGAAAGGTGGGAAACAAGTATAAACGCAGGCTTTTAAGCCAGCAAATTGAAAGAGATGGAAAACTGCCCAAAAGGCTAAATAAACTACAATTTCTGGGCCAAAACTCACTCTTCCCGTGGAGGATAGGCTACCTAGTGCTTACCACGCCCACTGATAACTAGAAGGCTTCCCTCCAACACAAAGGTTTGGGGGGCTCACAAGCTTACTTACAATCCTGGATACAACAACTTTGTAACCGGACTAGGCTAGTTATAGGAAAAGTGGGAAACGGGCACAAGTACGGCTTTCAAACCAGAAAGTTGAAAGAGATGGAAAAAACTGCTCAAACAGCCAATAGCTACAATTTCTGGGCCAGGGACCACTCCTCTTGTGGTAGATAGGCTACTTGATGATTACCACTCCCACTGATAAGCAAGAAAGCTTCCCTTCAACACGAAAAGGCTTGGGGGGCTCAGAAGCTTACAAAGAGTCCTGGATACAGCAAATCTGTACCTGGACTAGACTAGAAACAGGAAAGGCAGGAAACGAGCGCAAACACAGGCTTTTAAGTCAGAAGGTTGAAAGAGATGGTAAAGCTTCCCAAACGGCCAATAAACCATCATTTCTGGGCCAGAAACCACTCCTCCTGTGGTAGATAGGTTACCTAGTGCTTACCACTCCCACTGATAAGCTAGAAGGCTTCTCTCCAACACAGAAGGGCTTGGGGGGCTGAGAAGCTTACCAACAGTCCTGGATACAGCAAATCTTTACCTGGACTACACTAGTTATAGGAAAGGCGGGGACCAAACGCAAAACGGGCTTTTAACCAGAAAGTAGAAAATGGTGGAAAAACTGCTCAAATGGCCAATGAACTACAATTTCAGGACCAAAACACACTCTTCCCATGGTAGATAGGCTACCTAGTGCTTAACACTCCCACTGTCAAGCTAGAAGGCTTCCCTCCAACACAGAAAGGCTTGGTGGGGGGCTCGGAAGCTTACCAACAGTCCTGGATCCAGCAAGTCTGTATCTGGACTTGACTAGTTTCAGGAAAGGCAAGAAACAAGCTTAGAATTTTTTTTTTTTCGTTACAGAAAAGTAGCTAAAACAGCAGTAAATACAATTCAAATTGTAGTGCAGGCCAGCACACCCGAGTGTGTAGCAACACTACGGGAAATACAGTTCAAATAAATGCAATTAAATTAACTGACTACAAAACAAGTGCAGAAGGCAGTAAATTGGAAGGCTACTAACGAGCAGTAATAAGTGCAGAGTAAGAGCAACTGAACAGATAGCATGCAGAAGAGCAACTAAGACAGTTACAGTAAGAGCAGCTGAATAAAATGTGTATATATTTATATATATATAAATATTAATTATTTATTTATTTTTTTGAGGAGGGAACAGGGCAGGATTAAGAGGCTACAGGGGTTGTCCTTCCCAAATGTTCTCTTTGTACACAGTAGGAGTGCCTGAAATCAGAATATGATTTCACTGCACTCAGTTGAGTGAGCAAATGAGATGGGCCCAGAAGGAGTATCCGAATACAAGTCTACAAGAGGGGCAGGCAGTTTCAAAGCCACCAACATTAACACCAAAACAAGAATGGGGAGGGTGGGTGGGGATATTAAGCAGAGATGACTCAAAATGTACCAGGAAATGTACTTTATTTATTTGTGTTTTTCACTGAATACCAACTCAACTGAAGTTGTGGCTGTCTCTCTACAGAGTGCTTGTTTGAATTTCTGTGTAGCCATTGATAGCAGTGGGGGGTAGTTTCACCTCATCACGGATATTCTGTCCTGCTTTACATTTCACTTATATAAACTGCTATCAATGGCTACACAGAAATTCTAACAAGTACTCTGTAGAGAGACAGCCACAACTTCAGTTGAGTTAATATTCAGTGAAAAACACAAATAAAATTAAATACAGTACAATATGAAAAAGTGCAGATAAGTGTACTTAAATTCACTTATACGTCCAGTTGATTTCAGGAGATGTTAGCTGGCCTCTTTTGAAGAAATACCTTTTGCTAAGAACTGTGCAAGGAAGGACTTCCAAGATGGCTGCACATTGAGTAACAGCTTAATTTTAGCTCTCCTGGTGTGAAAACAGAAGCTTAGCAGGGAAACTTAGATTTCTGGGTAAATTTCAGTAACTGGTTAATAAGTGCATTGCCTGGATGCCAGGAAAAAAGAAATATTGAGGACCTGAAGAAAAAACATCTACAAAAGGTAAGGAAGAAACACAGACTGGGAAAAGAACTGCAGCTGTTCAGCAAAATGCAGTGTAAGCTCCAGACATGGCTTCCCATAACCTAGAGGAAAGCTTAAGACAACTGTGCACAGACTTCGTTAGAATAAACGAAACATTGATGTATATCAATTCAAGCAACAAATGGCTGGAAAAATGGAAAATGCTTTAAACAGCTATTAAGATGAGATGATAAAACTGTAAAAATAAGAGGTTGAAGAAAAGGTAGCTGAATATATGAGACTCCTCAAGAAGAGATGTTTCAAAAAATAATAGAATTAGAGGACCGAGCACATAAAGAAATCCTTAGATTTTTAGCTATACCAGAGAAGCTGGAAGAAATTATGAAAGCACAAATAAGCAACTGGACTGGTCTTTCACAGCAGGAGTTGTTAATTGAAAGGGAAATATCGTGTGTATGCTCCAAACCAAACTATGAGAAAGCAACCTAGATCTTTAATAGTAAAGATGCAATCCTACCAGCAGAAGGAGTCATTTCTGACAAAATTGTGGCAGAAGGACAAAGTACTAAAAGTGGGAGACTGCAGAATGTTTTTGGAGAGCGATTACTCATTTTACTCTTTTGCCTGGTGTACATTGATCCCACTATTCAGGGAATGTTGAGAAGCAGGTGTGAGATTAAAACTGCTGTACCTAGCTGTCTTCGAAATATTCTTCCCTGGTGGGACAAAATCATTTTTTAGTGAAGTACATGCTAAGGAGGAAATACAAAAGTTTGTCCATCAAAAAGTGAGCTGCGAACAGGAGGAGGTTCTGCTTCTTGTTCTTCTAGTGACTAAGATCACAGAGAAACTGTCCCAGTGAAACCTTTTCCAGTGTTTCAATGGAAATGCTGGAGAGAAGGATGGGAGCATGAGAGTTGACTAGAAGAATCAAAAGTACATTGGAAGTGAAGCAGAGACAGGATTTGGGAGATGGAGATGACCAGGAATAAAACCAGTAACTTAATGTGGGATTACAGTGCAATAATTTTATATTTGTAAAATATGACCGAACAAAAAAATCTGGAAATATTGGACTTTTTGGACTTTGTTGGACATGATAAAGCATATGCCTTACTTCATGTCAATAATGTTCGGAAAAATACTCATGGAAGGAAAAAAGGAGGGAGAAAGCCAAGTGTAAATTAAACTATTTTTTTTCTGAATTGTATTATTTTTATAGTGTATGATTTTCTTTGCATGCTGTAAACTAAAGTTTTTCTCAGTTGTTAAGTATAATGGGGATACTATTGTAAATTGGTGCTTCTTTTTATTTTTTTCTCTCTCCTTTTTCAGTTTTAAGAACTGTAGGCGTTGCACTGTAAAAAAAAAAAAAAAAAAAAAAGATTGAAAGAGCATGGCGAAAGAAAAATCAATGTGCTTCATCTCATTCTTGCATGGGGAATCACTGGATTAAGACACTTAGCTTATTCTTTTAGCAAGTTTTAAGAGAAAGCAAGTAAACAAAAAATAATATTGAATATTATAAGGCGTTTTTTTCTAGCAAATAAGTGTATGCTTAGTAGCAATTCTGCATCTGGTCCTTATGTCTCCATGGAAACAATCCGATAAGAGAAACTGGCTACAATCTGGTGAAGATAAATTGGCTAGGAGATTTATTTATTTATTTGCCATTTGTTTACTGGGCAAGTCCAACTGGGCATGAATCTTGTTTTCAGTGAAGGCCAGGGGGAAAGGATCCAATATACATAGAGATAATGTTCTTTGAAAGCATTCAGGTGTTTTCCCAGCTGGGAGAGCTATAAAGTTGAGACAAAACCAGACAATACTTAGAAGCACAGGCTGCACCGTAAGTCTTGGCGTGGATAACCTTTCTTTTAGGTTAACTCAAGTCTTGTGAGTGTGGCTGTCAGATTGGGACATTTGTTCCTATTAGGTGGGTAAAACTTGAATGTTTGAAGATGGACACAGTTTTGTGTGTTAGTATTAAGTTAATAGGTTTTAATGGGTATTGGGGGGTGTGTTTTGTTTGCGGGTTTTCAGTAAAAAGTTTTGTAAGATGTGACCGGCTCAAATGGATATTACAAACAGCTGTATAAAAGTTCAACCTCCCAAACCGTGTTTGCATGTAACACAAAAGCTGGAACTAGACATGTAACAAAAAGCTGTTGTACATAAAAGGTGGGAATAATAATGTTGCAATAAAATGATGCTTTTTGTAATGTCTTTAAATGTTAGTGGTCTCACAAATACAAAAAATGAGTAGTGAACTATATTAAAAATGTACAACACAATTAGCTATGCTACTGGAAATGCACTTGGAAAGAACTGAACATGTGAATTTGATAAAAAGGTTTGCAGGATGTTTTTTCAGCACACTACCTGGGGCAAAAGAAAAGAGAAGCATTGTATTAATTGCAAGAGGAGCTCCAGCAGTGATAGAACAGGATAAAAAGATAATAGTAGATTTGTAGTACCAAGTGGCTACTGGCAAGGGAGGAGGATTACATTGACATGCATCTGTTTTCCACCTAAAACTACTGTAATGAAACTTGAGAAAATTGTGGGAGAAATCATCCGCTTTCAGCAAGGAATATTGTATGTAGATGGGGACTGGAATTTGATTTGCAGCAATGAAGATGTGTCTGGGGGGACCCAGAAAGGAAAGTATAACAAAGGAGGTGTGACATCTCCTCTCTGGGCCAGTAATCAAGGAGTCTGAATCCTCACCACTAACTGGAGAGGGATGTTCACTTGGAGCAAGAATAGGTACGCACAGCATTTCCAGATGCAGCTCCTGCACCAAGCTCAATTTCCCTTAAGAACACACAGGGAACACCCTCAGTCCGGGATATGGATTTCTATGTCTTTCTCCAGCTCCCCAATAAGACTCACCACTGGCACAGCTATAGGGTTGAGTCCTCAGCTGAGTGTCCAAGCCAAGTCCTCCAGCACCCTCTCTTTGAAATCAGTGCTTCATGTCCCTTCTCCAAGCAGCTGACAAACACACTCCTTGAGATTTGATTTTTTCACACACACACACACACACACACACACACACACACACACACACACACACACACACACACACACACGCCTGGTAAAATCTGGCACGGATCTACTAACAATGCCCCCTTCTGCCCAGACTATAAGATAGATACTGCTACCAGACACTCCAAAGCCAGCTGCTCTAAGGCTCTTTCAAGGGTACCCAATTATACTGAGTGAAATTGATATTAGTACAAATGATAGTGTTTTGACGAATACAGTAAGGCTTTCTGGAGTGGCCAGAGTCGCCAAATAGATGAGTACTCTCAAAGGTTAAAATGTTCTCTAAAGGACCAGCCACAATGAAAAGTTTTAAATATATTTGGTAATACATAATAAAAAAAACATGAAAAGACTAAATATCTGTTTACAATAAACACCAGAGTTTCAGTCACAGGAAATATTAAAATAACACAGATACAGAAAAACAGTACTTGACTAGATCAGTCAGTAAAATATAGTGAGATTAAAGAATTACTATCACCTGGTTCATTTACTAGAGCAAAGCAAGATGAAGTGGGTGAGAGATCTTTGTCAGTGTCACTTTTGTGTCTGGACATGAATAAAGAGCCTTCATGGGTTCTGTTCAAGCAGCTTTATTTCATACAAACACATTACTACTGTTGGCTATTGACTTTAACTTAAGTAACTTATACACAAACTAATAACTATGATCATGCATGCTCACTCCCTGGCTGCTCCTTCAAAATGGCACTAGGGATTTGCATGTGTGTGGGTTATATACGTGCATGTACAGCCTCACATGCATCTTAAAGATATAGCACACACTTTTACACTGTGATCTACATCCGCCCTCTGAGAAGTAGATCATGCAGTTGTTACAAGAGTGGCATGCAGAAATCCCAGGTTACCCATAGTAATGCATTATACAATATTAACTATGCATGTATGTACAATCAAGTCCACATTGCTGCATATTTCACACTTGGTTTAGACACTCATCCATATCGTATGACATAAAACAGGTTATTAGATTTAGCAACTAGAACAGTTTCTGTAAAATAGTTGACCTGTGGAATGTTCAAATCACTTTCTGGAATGGAGTCAGAAGCTTGAACACATTCTGGCCTGGAAACAGTGTCTGACTAACTCTTCAGTCTAGAGTTCGCATCACAGATACAATGTTGTGATTGCTATGATGATTCTGGTATAGGAAGATGATGTTTACGATTCCTCCTATACTCCACTCCTTTGGAATTTACCAAGTAAGATCTTGGCTCAGCACAGATGCCTGTAATCTGTTCTATTCAATCAAAATATTTTGTTGCCTGGATTCGTACCATCATCTCCTTCCCTCGATGGATGAAATCTGCTTGATTGGTCATAACTAGGTTTCTGGATGTTACGCTTTTTAAACAATTGAGCCTTGATGGCTTTAGTGTTCTTAGATTTAGGCTACAACAAACTTGAAGAAATAGGTAGTGGTAGCATAGTTCTAGTTTGCCTAGAAAGTAATCTTTGAGCAGGTGAGCCAAAAATAGCATCGCTGGGTATGTTTCTGAGATTAAGCAAATTCAAAAATACATCGGTATTGTCACACTTTGACCTTTCAAGTAATTGCTTTGCACTCTGCACTCCTCGTTCAGCTAGACCATTGGACTGAGGATATTCAGGATTACTAGTGACATGTACAAAGTCCCATTCTTTTGCAAATTTCTGAAACAACTGGCTAATAAATTGAGTACCATTGTCAGAAAAAAGTTTGTGTGGACTACCATGAACTGAGAAATGACGTTTCAACTTAGTAATAACAGTAGTTGAGATTAGGTTAGGTAGTAGATCAATCTCGAACCAATTTGAATAAGAGTCTACCAGAACTAAGTAGTGTTGATTGTTCCACTCAAAGATATCGGTAGCTACAGTAGACCAAGGTTGTTCAGGAATTGGACTTGGCTGAAGTGGTTCTTTTTGCAAATGCAATCTGGAACTACTGCATACTGAACAAGAAGAAAGAACTCTATCAATGTCTTTTGGTAATGAAGTCCAAAATACTAATTCTCTTGTACTTATCTTAGTGGATGTGGACTGTGGCTGACCAAATTTCAAAATCTGGATATATCCTTGTAAGGAAGCAGGAACAACAATTTTTGGACCTTTGAAAAAAAATGACATCTTCCATCAACAATTCCTCTCTGAAAGGACAATAAAATTTGCACTTCAGGTGATACACTAGTTTGCTTTGACTGCCATCTAACATTAATATAGTGATTGAGCTTCTGCAAAATTGGATCGGTCTGAGTGTGATTTATGGACAGACGTCACATCAAAGTCACAAGTTTCTGCGTTAAGCTGTTCTGTTGTTATTCTTGGAGGTCTGGATAAAGTATCAGCCAGATAAAGCATTTGCCTTTAGTGCAGACGATTTTGAAATTTTACTTTTTGCAATTTGAGCATCATTCTTTGTAATCTCTCTGGAGTGGAATGCATAGGCTTCTTTATTATAGTAACTAGAGGTTGATGATCAGTTTCAATCTGAATGTAATCCTGAAACTTGGAGCATGCAGATACTATTGCCAAAAGTTCCTTTTCAATTTGAGCACACTGCATCTATGATTAGGTTAGTATTCTAGATGCATAGGCTACTGGTCTGCCCTCTTGAAGTATAACTGCTCCTAGACCAATTTTTGAAGCATCACAGGAAAGAAACTGGTTTGTTCACATCATAGTATCTTAATGTAGGTGGGGTGAAAATTTGCTGCTTAAGGTTTTCAAATGCCTTCTGGTGCTGTTCCAGCCATGACCACGCAACCTTTTTGCATTTTGAGCTCTCTTAAAGTTGCTGTCATCTCCTTGAAATCTGGTATAAATTTGCCTAAATAGTTGACCATACCCAGAAAACACTGTAAAGCTTGCACATTATCTGGTGCTGACATTTCACGAATAGCTGCTTGTTTGGTCGGGTCTGGTCTCAAACCTGTACTTGTAAACAAATGTCCTACGTACGTAACTTCTAAAAGTCTGAATGTGCACTTCAGAGGACTAAGCTTTAAGTTTACTTCACATGCTCTGTCTAGAAGTTTCTTGATGTTTCTGTCATGCTCTGCTTCACCATTGCCTCCGGCCAATAGATGATCTACTATTATGGTACAGGGATAACCCGAAAAAATTAATTCCATTGCATGCTGGAAGACTTTACTTGTAGAATTTATTCCAAATGGCATCCTTAGGAATCTGTATCTGCCAAACACATCAAGCAGAGCACTTTATTGGCCCTGTTTAAGAGAAATCTTGACGAGTGGATAGGCAATAGGAAGTTCACACCGGTGATCACTTCAGTGGCTTTGCTTGACAAGGGGACTGGGAACTAACTTTGGGTTGCATGATGCCATGGAATCTTCTTGGGCTAGGCTTATATAGGCTCCAGGGCCGTTAGCCTAGTACACATCTATGAACCTATGAAATGGAGTACCCAAAGTAGTTAGAAATGACGATTTGCAATCCAGCATCACTTAACAAAATGAATTCTTTGCATTCAAAACAGAAAATATAGTGGCATTCATTATTAGAGCTGCAACCTCTTCGATTGTACGCATTGAATTATACTATCTTTTTAATGCTTTATTTAAATCTCTTGGGTCAGTGCATATTCTGATTTCATCTGAGCCTTTTTCTGAGTGGCTACCATGGACAACACCCATTCAGTTGGTTCTGTGACTGGACAAATCACACCTTGCTGCACCATTTTATCCACCTGAGTCTTAACCTTGTCTTGCATAGCTATCAGAGCTCTTCTTGCTAGTCTGACTACTGGAGTGACCTCTGGGTCTAACTTCATGGAATACACAACTGGAATTTTGCCTAACTTGTCATTAAAAACATCCACATACTGAGAAAATGGCTTCTGAAAAATTAGAACTTGGAAATGCACTTGTGATGAACTTCTTTAGCAAAAGAAAGCATATTCATTCTTAAACTATCTTTGAGACCCAGTAAAGACTGCATTGGTCTTTGGACTGCATAGAATAACAAGTTGCAACAGTACTCTGTCAAGTAACATAAAAGTATCACTGAACCATCAGTTTGAATTTCTTGACCTCCATAAGCGGCAAGTCTCACACTGCTGGTTACTTTGAGTTGTTTGTTGGTTCTCACTTTAGCAAATGTGTCTGCTGATATAACATTACACTTTGAACCAGTGTCTACTTTGAGATCTGCGGATTTTCCATTAATCCTGACAGTACAAAATACTTCACTTCTTGTTAATAAATTCACTCCATCAACTCTTTCATCAAGCACTGATGCACCATCTACATAGAAAGCTGACTGCTTTGGCTCTACTTGCTCAACTAGCTTTTTTGTGTGTACAGCTGTGTGAGGCTTACTTGATTTACAGAACTTTTGAAAATGGTTCAATTTTTTACACTTGTGACATTGCTGACCAAATGCTAAGCACTTCTCTCTTTTAGACTCTGATTCGCACCACAATTGCGACAGTTAAGATAAAACTTAGATTTGGGATTTGCTGAGTCATGTTTATACTGCACTGAGCTGGCACTGGAGTTTGCAGCTTTCTTGGAACTTTCTAGAAAGCCTTGTGGCTTCTTTGGAAACCCTGTAGCTGCCACATGGTTAGGCCTGCTCTTGTTTGCCACGTGTTGCATACTATCTACATGTGCTCTAGAGCCAACTGAAACCATGCTCTTGTCACTCACAAGCATACTTGTGTGCTTCTCTGACACCTCATGGATTTGTCAAATCTCTATGGCCTTGCTCAACGTTAAATCACTGTCACGAAGTAAAATCTTTCTCACAACAGCACTAATAGCCTGTCCTTTATCAGCTCATTTTTAAAATCACCAAACCGACATGTTTTAGCTCTGTTTCTCAAGTCAATTATATAAGCTGTAAATGTTTTCCCTGGTTTCTGATCTCTTGTGTAAAATAAATGCCTCTCTAGTATAATATTCGGCAGGGGGTTACATATTTCCCTGAACTTGTGCTTCAAACACTCTGGGTCTTACCTTGATTTAGCTTGTACAACAATATGGTGGTCTGCACCTTCTCCTTCATATACTGCTGGTGCTTACACAAATGAACGCTCTCTTTCCACAGCCTCTGACCCTGCTAGGTTTAGCAAAATGACTGCCCTTGTATGTGCATCTCTATCTGCATAAGCTGCTTGTATAAAAATATCATACTCTTGCTCAAATATTTTCCAGTTCGCTGCAATACTCTGATCAAATACAAGTGGTAGGGGTTTTGAAATGTGTCTGCCATATTAACACATACCAGCGACACATTTTGCAAATAAGCATAAACATACATGCATGGACATATGCCAAAACTAATGCCAGTAATTGTCTGATGCCTTTGGATGCTGAACTTATCCCTTTGTTGGGCTTTTCAGAATTATGCAAGTAAACAAACTCGTATTACTTTCAAATAACTGGACTTTGTGAAATAAACTTCTTGGGTGTTTTTTGTAATGTCTTGGTAAGGGTGAAAATGCTGAAGTCATTTACCATCATTTTAAGAAACATTTGAGAACTTTACAATGTGACAATAACT
Organism: Protopterus annectens; assembly: GCF_019279795.1. Lineage (NCBI taxonomy): Eukaryota > Metazoa > Chordata > Ceratodontiformes > Protopteridae > Protopterus > Protopterus annectens. Next base: position 420,496,788 of record NC_056730.1, on the reverse strand, counting down.
CACAAGCACTGTAGTATTCTTGTAATGTCATCTTTTGCAAGAAAACAGCTCTTGTCAGTGTAAGAAACATGTCAAGCAACTGCACAATGTGAATAAATTGAAAATCTGTTGCCTTAAACTCAAGAACTTTTCGAAGTAATTCTACTTTGCGAATAACTGCATACGGTACACTGAAATGTCCCCAAAATGGCAGTACTTTACAAGGCAACTCTCTATAGTGCAAGAAGCACTCTGTAATGGCGGAATTTTGCGAATAGACACACCCAGCACAAGAAACTTTTCAAAGTAGCTATACTTTGACTGTATTACACAAAATAGTTGCACTTTGCACACAAACACTTTTTGAAGTACATGTACAGTAATAAGCACACACTGTAAGCACTTTTACACACTTTGAGATACTTCGAATAACTCCAGTTATGCCCTTGATACAATACAAAGTCGTAGTTATGCCCAACTTTGCCTTGAACACACCCATTTTGCTCGGTTTTTGCTTTACTGTTAATCATTTCATCAAATACTTTTATCTTAAACATTTTCTTTAGTTAACAAACTTTTTGTACTTTTTGCTTGCCTGATAATGCAGTTTGTGCTCTTGTAATGCCCCTTTATTTTTGTATCAAATAAACAGTTTGTGTTATTTCTTATTGCCTTTGATTCTTTCTGGCTATGTTTGTGCACTTTTCCTCTCAAATTTACCTTCACTGTCATCTTTGCACCTCATGGCTCCGACTATTCTTCTCTCTTCCATCCCGGTTCTGACACAGTGTTGCTTTTGTGTCTGGGACACGAGAAAGAGTCTTTGTGGGTTCTGTTCAAGCAGCTTTATTTCATACAAACACATTACTACTGTTGGCTATTGTATTGACTTTAACTTAAGTAATGTATAAACAAACTAATAACTATGATCACGCCATTATGACAGAGCAGCCAGGGTGTGAGCATGTGTGGTCATAGTTATTAGTTTGTGTGTGGGTTATGTGCATGTACAACCTTGCATGCATCTTGGATATAGCATACACTTTACAGTATGAGCTACAGTCAGATTACAAAAACAGATTGCAATGAGAGCCATACCTCTCAAACGTACCAAAATCCTTGGTATTTACCATTTTTGAGGGCAAAATAATGAGGTGCCACGAATTTCCGAGTAGTCCTTTCAATTCCAGGGTTTTTTTAATTTTTTTGAAGTTGGTGTTGATATCGTGTGCAGGGGCGGAAGTGATGACATCAGCTCCATGAGGCAGCCTGCCGGAATTCGACCTTGGATGGTGTCTCTGTTTCACTTCGTTAATGTTTACCCTTTTTTCTTTAATCGTACATAAGCTAGTCGTACATTAATTGAACATTCATGTTGTGGACTGGATTTAGAATAGCAGCCAGGCAGTGACAGGCGGGCGAGCAGTTGCAGTACAGCAGCAGCACATATATTAGAAGAATTTCTTTGTTTACTTTACAAAATAGAAGCACGATACTTTAGTTTTAATAGGTTAACCTAGGATATTCTGTTTTGCGCTGTGCTACTAGAAAAACACATGAAACAGCTACTATGCAACTTACACTGATTAAGCAGCATAACAACACATTATATGCTGAAGCTGAAACAATAAAAAAAAATGTCTTTCAGGTTGATATCTAGACTAATGATATTCAGCCAAAAGAGCCTTTTGCATGGGTGCTTCAGGGGATAACAACTCACTACATTAAACAATATAACAGTCTTTTACGTGGTTGGTCCAGCTCAACACAGCAAGCAAAATGAAAAGGTTTACTCAGTGAGAATTTACAAGCAATAGTATATTTAAAATACTCTGGAACATAATACAACTGTATTATGATTTAACATTAGTAATTCTGATATCTAGAGAAAAATGAAAATCTCTGTTCTGTGAACTGAGCAGTCAATTAAAAAATATTTGTCATTTTGATGAAAAATTAAACCAATGTACATTATTCTCCACTGGCATCAACCTAAGAAACTTCACAGTTAAAAGCACATACAAAAAAAATCAGCTGCCTGCCTAGCCGTAATGGAGCAGAATATGAGATTCCTTTGAAGTCAAAAGCATGCAGGAGAAAAGTACAACTTACCTAGCAGTAAGAGAGCAGAAAGTGAAATTGCCAAGGTCTGCATACACTTATAAGGGAGATCAAAGCACAGGTTATGCAATTGTTATTTTAATAATTTGTTAATCAGTCATCATAGTGTAACAGATGTCAGGGCTTCCTATAGCATGTATGAGAACTATAAACATGCTCCTTGAAACAACAGGAATTTAAGTGCAATTACAGAGAAATATACAACTCTGAAATTACTGTATCTTGAAGTATTCCCTGTTCTCCTTGGTATACTGATCTTGGAGTCAGTAAAGTAGTGGGAGCATAGGGGGTGCAGCCCCCACATCAGGAGCTACATGGAGTTTATTCCCCTGCAAGAATCCTATGTGTTTCTAACAGCAAGTTTCATACCTCATCGTTCTATTCTGAAAACCACATTTACTTTTTTTCAGATTTTTGGTACTCCTTCTGAAAACTCTTGAAATCTGAGAGGGCACCCAGATCTTAATGTAGCCCAATATGCATTACACACAGCTGAACTGTTTGTGGCTTATTGGATAATTGCCACCTGGACATTAGCAGGAGTTGGATGAGTTAAGGTGCTTTATACATTTTTCCTTGAAACGTGGGAGTGATGTACAATGCTGAATGTATGATAAAGGTATAGTGCATAATTTTGGTATCGCTGCATCAATCATTATACAGAACTTTTTCTCAGAATTTTTTGCTAGCAACAACAGTTTATTTCAATGTACGAGAGTGAGACACCTTATGGTAAGAGTGCCGTGATGAGCTGACCTTCCAGAGGATTGTGTTTGTTGACATAAATTAGTTTGTGAATCATGCTTAGTTGTTCATAGTCCACTCTTCTGTGCAGTGTTGGCCAGTCTGTCCTGTGTGGAGTTGTCAGTGAGGAGATATGTTTCTAGTTTCTTTTAAATAGTTCTTCCAGCATATTATTTATGCAACATTTATGGCTGACAGATTTTTGCTATGGAATGGCAAAAATAGTAGATTTGAGGAAGCAAACAAATATTGGAAATGTGTCTAGTCTGTGCTTAATTTTGACAAGTAAAAAAATAACTGTTTTAGTTAGTGTGGTTTATAAAGATTTAAAGAATAAGGTTGGTTCTAGGTTGTTATACATTTTTCTGCTGTTAATCACAAGTATATAGAACCTCCAGGTTAACTACTTATCGAAATAAAACATTTTGTTCTGGTTAAATTTTGTGTTATTTAATATTGGTGAAGAAGCAGTTAATTTTATTTTTGCAAAAGAAAATTGTGTTTTGGTTTTGCTCAAGTTCAATGTTTGATGCAAGTTCAAATATTAATATAAATCACTATTGTTCTTCTGTTTATTTTGCCCTTAATATTTTGTCTGTTCAGTTTGCATTTAAACATTGGTATCCCACAATTCCATTGGAGTGGGTGGGATTACATAATTATGTATGCAAATTTTGTTAATCAGCATATATATTTTTGGCCAGTTATACCTATTTTTCATGGACATTTGTCCACATTTTTTATGATTCCAGGTGTAGAGGTATGAATAAGGCTTCAATCTCATCTAGTATTAAAATATCGTTACAGAGCTGGCTTGCAGAATGACATAACACATATCTGGTCATATGATTTCGGGTTCGCATACTATCCCCTTAGCTGGAAGCTGCCGGGATTTAGCACATATACATCAGTAATACATATTCATAGAGCTTTGCTAGGATCTGTTGCAGATTCTAGAAGTCATAATAGTTTTAAATTTCTACCCTTCCAGAGTAGCACTTAGTTCACTGCTAAGACAATACAGAAGGCTTTCTAATACTAGTTTCCCAGACATTTTGTCTCTGGTTACAATAAGAACTATAAGACACAATCTTTATGGCCTAAATTAAGTAATTTAATTTCTTACTATTTTTCAAGGTTAGATGGACTGAGAAGAAGATGGACTGAGATTAAGCTGCTCTTCCAGTATCCTCTGTTAAACCATATACATTTAATCAGTTACAATACAATCAGGACTCACTGTTGGTACATTTTTAACACGTGTCTATACAAATCAGTTCAGTATACAAATGACATATAATTATTTACAAATTTCAGCTAGCTGTGCTGGCATATGTTACATATCCACTGCCCTGCTTCTCCTGGCATAGCTTGCAATACCTCACAGTGTCATAGGAGGGTAGACTTTTGAAGAAATTTATGAAAGTATTTGGCATGGATGGTGTGAATTCAGTACTAGGAGTTTGAAGGGAATTTGCATATTATTCCTCAAGATACAAAAACTGGTCTAGGCTAGACAGAATTTACATTTCACATGAAGATGTGCATTTAATTGAAGGTGTAACTATTTCAGATCATACACCAATAATTAAAATAAAAATGTAGGGTAATGAATTAATGAGACACTGACGCTTTCCCACCTAGCTGTTGAAAAGGTAGGAATTTAAGGAATGGGTAGTGGAAATTATTAAAGAAGATGAGAGCATTTTTCTGAAAATAGTAGGATAATAATGGGAGTGGGATAAAATTAAAATGGAGTTTAAAAATAGGGTGAATATAAATGAAAGGGAGATATGGTTAAGAGCTAACAAGAATTATTTGGAGGGTCTGACAATGTTAAACTATTGCAGAATAGGGGGAATCCACAGAACAAGAAGAGCAGCACGTGCAGAATGCTAAACAGAAAATAAGGGATTACCTCGATAATATGCATGAGTTTAGAAAGTTTGCTGTTAAGCAACTGTTTTTAGATAACTCTAGAGCACAAAAGTTTTAGCACAACAACTCTGACAACAGAAAGTAGAAAGGGCCAACATCAAGCTCAGGGAGCCTATAACAAGGAAGTTAACAAGAGATCCTGTAGAGGTATTGGAAATTCTATGAAAATCTGTATAAAGCAGAGAAATATGGAAATCAAGAAAATTTACAAATGGAAATGTATTTAAGAAATAAATATGCCAAGGTTAGAGGTAGATGAGGCTGAATTACTAACAGTTAGGATAGGAGGAGATGAGATAAAATGGTGATGTGTAACCAATCTACAAGAAAGTCCCCAGATGTTGATGGTATTCCTGTGGAAGTTTGGAAGAAGAGGGAAAAAACTGAAAGATCTCGAAGGTTTTCTTTAATAATTGTTTTACGAGTAGAAGTGCCGCCAACATCCTGGAAGAAAGCTGTGGTAGCTGTAATACCTAAAGAGGGTAAAGATACATCAGATCCAGATTCGTACAGACCCATGTGATTATAAAGTATTTATCTCTAATGGCTAAAAGAATGTCAAAAGTGATGCCAGAACTGATGGATATGGATCAGTGTGGCTTTGTGGAGGGGAGGAAAACATCTGACAGCATTAACAGAACATTAATGATCCAGCGGGAAGCAGAATGTAAGAAAATACCACTGTTGTTGGTGAAAGGGGGAAAGTCATTGGGCTTGCTTTCTGAATTATTGCGAGTTATCCTCAGCACCTCTTTGTGTAGGAGCTTGCCATTGTCTGCCTCTAAACGATCCTTGGGATTGTCCTCTGCCCCTCGGGCGTCTGTATCTACCTCTTTGGGGTCTGTTCATGGCTGGAAAGGACCAATTTTTGGAAGGCCAATTTCTACTGAAACGTGGGGGTTGTACCTGTAGAAAATCTTTCACAGTTTGCATTGATTTAGCCTTTTCCTCCATTTTCCTTAATACCTCCTCAGCATTAGCACCAAATAATACATCCTTTTGTAGAGGGGCATCTAGTAATTTAGCTTTGACATGATCAGGCAAGGTTTGTTCCTTGAGCCAGGCATGTCTACGTATGACTGATCCTGTAACAGCAGCTCTCCATGAGGCCTCTAGAGCATCAAAACCACATTGTAAGGTATGCTTACCCACTTGTTCTGCACTATGCATCAAATCCTGCAACTCCTTCAAGTCTGGTTGTTCAGGTTGTGACATTTTACTTTTCAATTGTGATAACAAGAACTGTTGGTATTTTAGCATATGGAACTGACAGTTTAAGGCCCTCATGGTTAAGGTAGCCGAGGTATATACCTTTTTTCCCCACCTTTCTAAGGATCTGGAATCTCTCTGAAGGTAATGGATTTTTAGCAGTGGAGGCCTTAATTCCCTTGGGGCCCTGTGAGATGGTTTCTGGGTCAGCAGCATGGCTTTTGTATAGAAATTGGTGTGAGTCAGGAACCCTGTAGTACCTGTCAGGCTTGACTGGGGCTGGAGGCAGAGAATCCGGGTTAAGGCAGGCCTCCGAGTAAACATCATCTAGGATGTCCAAGACAGGAGGTAAAGCCAGAGGCCTGTGCTGAGGTAGCAAGAGAAATTCCCTAAGCCTTTTCTTGGAATCTGAATAATCTTGGCCTTCCCAGTGAAAGTGTTCCCTTAAGGTATGCAAAGTTTCCCCAAATGAGTAATCCTCTGGGGGGGGATACAGAAGGAATGGACTCCTCTGCATCAGAGTCTTCAAAAGGGGAGTAAGAATGTTCCTGATCATCAGAGTGCTCTGAAATAATGGAGCCCTGATCAGAGGAGGGGATTCTTCCTCCACTCTGGGCCTTTTGTCCGTGGGGTTGAGAACCCTGATAAGAGTAATTAAATCCTCAGCCATTTTAAGCATCTGTTTTTTAGGCATGGGGCCTGGAGATGGGCCCTGTGTAGCTTGTCTCTTAGAATGCATGGCTGCTTTAGACTTAGTGAAAGCCTTGATGGAAAAAGAAGAGGAAGGTCTGAAGACACCTTGAGTGGAGGTAGACCTGTCCACATTTTGAGGTTCAACGCCAAGAGTGGCTTCGGTATCTGTAGTCGGGGTGTGGGCCAAGGAGCCTGCGACCTCGGGCACAGGAGACACCGCCAATGAAGTGTCATCGGTAGTCAGGGGCTGCATAGGCGCCTCGCTGAGAACCGGACCACGTGTAGTCTGCTTTGGCATGGTGTCGGTAGAGGCTGCAGACCTCGTGTGTCGGTCCTTATCTTTGCGTTTTTTAGACAAATTTGGAGTCTGAGTATCCGACATAATATAGTTAAATGTTTTTCCAAAATAATGCTGGGCGAACTCCACCTGACGCTTAATAGTGCGTTTGTTGAATGTAGCACAAAAGCGACAGACCAAGACGTCGTGGTCTGGACCTAAACAAGGTATACAGAGGGAATGGAAATCCTTATGCGGTATTTGCTTCCCACATGAAATACAATTATTAACTTTGTCTGACATCGGTCTGAGGCAAGAAAAGTTTCCCCAACGGAGGACCCGCCTGACGGCAGGAGAACCCCATCTGTTATGACTGCAGCTGTATTAGCACTCGAACATCTACATTTATGGTAGGTACAAAACTGTACTTTGGTGGGTCTTCATGCAGAGAAAGCATTTAACAGAGTAAGCTGGGACTTTATGAGCAGGACAGTGGAAGCATTTGCATTCCCTTATAAAATTATAAGGTTGATTAGAAGGATATGAGTCCGGAGGTGAAAATTAAAGTGCATGGGGCCCTTTCTGATTTCTGCTTGAGCAGAGGAACCAGGCAAAGGTGTTCTCTTTCTCCTTTGTTTGCATTATATTTAAGACTACGGGTATAGAAAAGAAGGGACTCAGAAATTCAAGGATATAACTGGTATGGTAGTCAAGAAAAGCGTTCCCTATTTGCAGATGATATTTATTTTATACCTGACAACATCTGAAAAGGACAGTAGAGTGTTGTGGAACATTTAGAGACAATTTCAAATCTTTTCAGGATACAAAATTAATTAAGCTAAAAGAAAGGCAATAGCTGTAAACTGTGTACCCACACATGAATTGGTTCAGCAATATCCATGTTTATGGGGACATGACAAATTGAAATATTTAGGAGTATGGATTAAAAAAGGATTCCGTTTTGGCAGCTAAGGATATGTGAAATGAGACTAAACAAAAGTAATACAAAAACTGTGAAATGGGAAGCTTTTATTTGCGGATATATACAGCAAGGTACAACCATTGAAAATGCTTTTAATCCCTTTAGTTTTATGTACAGGTTAGGCATATTTTTTATCAACCAGAGAAGTTGTGGACAATAATAAAGAGTTGCAATATTTTATCTGGGTGGGGAAGACAGCAAGAGTCAAGTGGGATAAGCTGTTCCTTCCAATAGAACAATGTAGATTGGGATTACAATTTGGAAGGGGTTATTTCAGAGCTGCACAGTTAAGTCTCCTATACATAGCACAAGCAGAAACCTACAATTCAAAAGTAGAAAAGGATGATGAAACAGGGGGGAACCTCAAGAATCAAGGAGAGGTTGGTATTTTGGATTCAGATCTTTAAGGAGATTAACAATAATTATACAAAATATTATATTCATAAAGCAGTAGAAAGTATTCTAAGAACTAAGCCAACACAGAAATGGGGAAAGGAGATTCTGCCAATAGGGATAACTGCAATTTGGGATACAGACAATAGGCAAGAGGGGGCTGGAATTTATTGGAGAAAACAGGCAAAGGAACCAATGTATTGTTACCAGATATCTAGAGAGGGAAGACTCCAAGAATTTATTTGGACTGTAGGTCAGAGTTTGACTTTTCTGTCAAGGATTGATGTCAAGAGTATAGGCAAAGAGAAAAAAGTATAGGGGGGTTCTAAATAAAAAAAACAGCACTGGTAGAGTTTTTAGTAGACTCTAGAACAGAAGCTGCCGTTAAAAAAAGGAATAATTAGAGCACAGAAAATATTGCATGGTACCTATAAGAATCAATCAGAGGAGGTTAGAAAGGATTGGGAAGTGAGATTGGATAAGCAATTCCCAAAAAAACAAAACAATGGGGAATATGTATGTCTACCAAATATGCAGCAAAATCTAGAAGATTTAGGATTTTTGCTGGGAAATTTTTACTTGGATATTTTTATAACCCAAGTAGACTTCAGAGAATTTTTCCTGAGGTAGACCGCAAATGTTGGAGGTGTGATGGGAACGAAAGAGGTAATTCTGAGCATATTTTCTGGGAGTGTAATGAGTTGGTGTAAAGATTCCCTGCAGCCTACTGTGTGAGAGATACTGGGTGAGCAAATTGGTGTAACTAGGGAAATTATTTTTCTGAGCTATGATACAGAATGGGAATTGCCTAGACAAAGTAAGGCTTTGCTGAGTCTAATTATGGTGTTACAAAAAATAGAAATCAAATGCTGTACCAACTGTAATAGAAGTAGTGAATATGGTAATGGAGATGAAACAACTGGAATTGGAATCTTTAAAAAAGTAGGAGCAAATTACATTGGAAAAAATGGGAAATGTGGGAACAATTAAGTCAATATGGTTTGTGATGTAAAATGCTTGCAGCTGGGATTATATCAATGTGGTTTGTTTTCATATGTATGATTGCTTGTATATAAGTGATAATTGAATAAAGATGTTTCTTGTTTAAAAAAAAAAACACCTTTGTAAAGAAAAAAAAAATGTGCCAGGTGAAAGGATTTCCTAACCACAGCTGCAGTGTAATGGTTAAATGTACGGGAGCTGTTCAAACAAGTACCTAGGTCTCTCACAACCTTTTTACATTTTGAAGTGGTGTGTTATTTATGCTTTCAGCTGGAGTTAGGGGTGCTTAACAAATTATACAATGTTACACGTTTTAACATTGAGCTTGAGACCATTTTCAGTACGCCTGCTGTTGACAAGTGTAAGCTCCTGCTGGAGTGCCTGAATGTCGGAGGAGGACTTGACGACTGTTCTTAGCTTGCAGTCATATGCAAAATTTAACCAAAGATCCTCATTTGAGAAGTGGAGATCTGAGAAGTAGATAACCAAGCAGCAAAGGTCCCAATACAGCTCTTTGCTGAAGTCCACTGGTCACCTTCATGCTCTGAGGACGTCCAACTCTTACCATGTTAGTCCCGTCTCTAATCCACCTAAGTACATACTGGTCGATTTGGATCTCCTTCAGCTCATATGTGCATCTGGTACTGTATCAAATGCCATGGCAATGTCACAGTATGTTGTATGAACAGCTTGTCCACAGTTTACAGCCTGAGTCACTCTCAAAAAAGTTTACAAAATTAATTCTACAGGATCTATGGCTGACAAAGCCAAACCTGCTGGAGATTGAATCTGACAAGATTATTGATGTCATACATAATTAGGTGGGTTATGATACGTTCCATGGCTTTGAGTATAAGGCTCGGGCTGATTGGTATGTAATTCCCAGGGTCAGTGGTGGGGCCAGTTGCTAGGCTCAGGTTGAAAAGGCTGAGAAGTGGGTATGCCAGTTTTTGCTTTTAGTTAGTAAGCTGGGTGTATTATCAGGCCCCATGGATGAGGTATTTGTTTAGGAGAGTACCATCAGTACCTGCTCTTCTGTGATGATTGGTGTTTTGATTCCATCTGGAATAAGTAGATTTGGAATACATTGCTGTGTTTGTTTAGTTAATTATATTTGTTGCCTTAGTAGTGCAGTGATCAATACTGACCAATTTCAGACTCCACCCAGGTGAAGCACAAAACCGTTCACAAATGAAAAATATAGACATGTAAGCAATAACAGAGTTGTTCAGACCAATTACAAAGAAAAAAATGTGTATACATTCTAGTGAACATGTACAGTGCAATGTACCATCAGACAGTGTGGATTGTACAATATATATATATATATATATATATATATATATATATATATATATATATATATGGATTCCTATTACAAGAACGAAAGTTCACTACTTTGAACTTGTAATAGGAAGCCTCACTTCTGCGAAAGTTCACTTTAACGAAAATTAACTTTTGCGTAAGTGCACTTCACCGAAAACACAAGGTACATAAAAAACAAGGTACATCCTCCACTATGGTGCGATAGTCACGGACCTTAGAGTTAGGGCACGGGTTAGGGTAAGGGGATAGTTACTAAAGCTATCCCTTTACCCTAACCCATGCCCTAACCCTAAGGTTCGTGACTATCGCATCATAGTGGAGGACATTGCTATGTCCTTCACTGCGCTGCAGACGTCACGGACCTTAGGGTTAGGGCATGGGTCATGGTAAGGGGATACCCCGTAGGGCTATCCCCTTACAACCCTAAGGTCCGTGAGTACTGCACGAAAGTTCAGTACAACATCCGTTCGTTGTACTGAACTTCGCGTAAGTGCTCTTTCGCTGCAGTGAGCATTCCATGCACTGCAGGAGCACTCTGTTTGGATGAAGTGCATGTCTTTCTGGTGAAGTTACCACTAAATTTATTTGCCAGTATGTTGGCAATATCAACTGGATGTGAGTAGTGAGTACCCTTATGAATAAGCTTGATGCAGTGTTCAGTTTCATTTTCTGACATAACTAAAGATGGATTTGTAGTTGTCTTTAGGTTGAGTTCGTGGGATGCCTTTTTATGTTCTTTTTTTAAATCTAGATGTCTGATATCTCCTTTAATTTTGTGAGTTATTTGTCTTGCTGTATAGGTTTAGGAGTTTTTTTGCTTCCATTTCATGTTTTATTAATGCTTGAGGATTACCATGCTGGATTATTTTTAGACTTCTCCATTTGTTTTGATTTAGTGGGACTGCCAGTTTATTAGATTTGTCCACATGTGAATAGAATTTTTCTGCATAACCCTTTGCAGTGTCAGCACTGTTATGCCATTGCACTTGAAATTGTCGACTTCATCATAGGATTGAAGAGATTTGTATGTGTGAAGTCATTGAATTCTGTGATATTTTAGTCTATTCATTTGGAGATTCTTACGTAGAAAAGCTTATTAGTTGGTGGTTTGATTTGACCAGTGAGTGGGATACCTTGGGGATGGTATATACAGATGCTACGTTTGTTAGCCTGGTGAAGCAGGAATGGTTGTCGAGCATCTCAGCCTATGCTGACACATATTGGATCCCCTTAGAATGACATCAGGTATTTAGCCAGTTGTTAAAGCCATTCTCTGTATACCTTTGCATCATTTTTGGTGACAGAAGAAATCCACTCAGTGTTGGGCATGGAGAGCTCTGCCATGTCTGTCCGTCTGTCTCTCTCCCCATAACCCTCAGTGTTGGTACCACCATTCTGTACTTGTACATGTCCAGTTGTAATGGTCCTAAGGCCCATGTAGCATTGGCAATCATGGCACCTGGGAGTCAGCTTGCTGTCACCCTACTTTTATCCAGCATTGCGAGTATGAAAACCATGTGCCTAACTATGGGCTCACCAATCACTAGTACACTTGTATTTGTGCGGAAGATTGCTTTGGTGCAATTAGTCAAGGCTGTGTTATTTCCTGGTGTCTCATAGTAGTGTTGTCTCTAAATGATGTAGTATTTAGTTAATGTGAAGTTAATAAGTAATTTTAAAAAGTTTTATTCATTAGCTAGTTATGGTTCAGGTCTGTGGCTGATTTTCCTGGGTATTCCAGGGGAAAGTATTTATCCTGTAGTGATGGCATAGTGTTCACATAGTGATGAAGCATGGTATCACAGTAATCATGTTGTACACCTTTTTTAAATAATCACTTAGGGCACACATGAATAGAAAAAAAATTCTTTCTTTTGAGCAATTACTTATCCCAGCATTATATAAATTGCTCAATTCCTGTCTTCCCTTAAACCTCACCTATCCTCCAGAACTTTATTCTGCACACACTGATTTCATTTCTCTGTGTAATTTGTTTCCCTTTTCTAAAGATCCCATATTTAGTTTTTATCTCTTTTACAATATTCAGAACTTCAATTACAGTTGGTTTAGAGTTTGATTTCAAGTTTGAGTTCCATTTTCTAGTAAGTGCTTTTTTGGCAGCCAGTAGCATTAAACTTAGTAAGGCCTTAGTATGCTAAGCAATTCAGATACTATAACCAAGCTCAAAAGAAAAATTTGCTCTGCCACTGTTTCTAGCATTGAGTTCTGTCTAGGTAATTTTTAAAATCTGCCATCTGGTTACACTCTCAAACATGTTCCCATTTACCTCTTTCTTTTTCCTATCACATCTCCAGCATTTGCTGTGTACCCGAGAACTTTCTGAAGTCTGATGTGGCTATAAAATATTCATGGAAATACTCCCAAGCAAAAATGATAAACCTTCTGAACTTTACTGCATACTTGGAAATCACACAGACAACCTCTCATTGTCCCTTTGTAAACTGACCTTTCAGGCTCTATTCCCAAGCCTTTCTAACCTCCGCTGATTGATTTTTATAGTTGTCATGCAGCATTTTACACTCCCTACAAATTCCCACTGTGTTACCTTTCCCTCTCTTATTTACCCCCAATTTCTGTGTTTGTTAGTTTTCTCCAGTAAATTCTAGACTATGTCTGTACCCCTACTTTCAGTCATCCATATTGGAAAAATGTTATTCCTGAATACAGGACCAGTCTGTATTATCACCTTAGGGGAAGAGTAATGTCTTTTTGTCTGAAGGACCTATAGGTGATAGTGATGCCACTGCATTTTGGTTTCTTTGCAAAGAATGTAGAGGTGCGTAGTTGCTGAAGACTTGCAACTTGTAATGCAAGAGCAAACTGCGTTGTAACAGCTGGCAAAATCATACAAGAAGAAGCTTTTAGGACCAGGAGTGACATGGGTGCGTAGCAGCAAACTAAGCACGCAGTAAATAGAATGACTTTGTGTACTCTTTTAATATACCTTGAAAGTAAGTGTTTAAAAGTCCAATTTTGAATTTGCATAAGCTGCTGCAACAAAGATCATGTAGTAAATACCTGCTGTTATAGAACAACCCTATTCTTCGATTTGTAGTCCGCTACGTGTGATTAATGTAGTGCTGCTGGTGTCACACATGTCATATTGTGCTTTTAAAGAAAATGTCAGATATGTTTTGCAAACACATCACCAATGTTGTACAATATAACTTGTTCAGAAGTATCAAATGCATTTCATTCCACAGACAACCTACATTGGGTGCAGCAAATCTTACAGCTGTATCAGTTGCTAATAAAGACTACAATAAAGGAAAGGTACCTTCCAGGGCACATTTGTTGAGGCAGAGAGGCACACAAGATGTGTTTTTATGAATGCTCCCTCCTCCAGTTTAAAAAGTGTATATTTGCTGCTAAATCTCTTTATTTTGTGATAGAATCATTAGAGTTGCCTGCAGATCTGAAGTCTGAATGTTTGGTAAGTTTTATGCCTGAAATAGGGAGAGAGAAAAATGTACTCTAAGTTTTTTGGATGAAGCTGGGTTATGTAATAAAGCAAGCACTGATAACACGGGGAACTGTTCACATCTATACATGGCACATCAGGAAAGAAAGGAAATTTCTACAAGCTATGGAGGACTCAAAATAAATTATGATAGAATTGCACAAGGTGAGTTCCACTTAATCAGATTATATTGTTTGGGCAAAAGGCTAGAAGATAATTGAAAAGCTTTGTTTGCATATTCATATCAGTTGTTGAAGTTGGAAGGAGGATTTATGGATGTTTTACATAGGATCTGTTCCCTAGAAGCGAAGACTGATCTTTGGGAGAAGGAAGATGTAAAAATCTTTGTTATTACTGGGAAGGCAATAAATCTGCTGAATACATTAGTAAAAAGTTACCTGAATAGACCAGAATACTTACCAAAGAAACAAAAAAAATATATAGGGAATTTCTCCCTCTGCAGAAATGCTTCCTGGTTTATTCTGGCAAGTGTCCATAGACCCTTCCTCATTCATTTTCAATGTTGCATCCTAAAATGGAAACTTCTTTCTAAAATGTGGTCCCTAGAAAAAGAGGTGAAAATCTGAAGACTTTAGAATTCTGTCATCAAGATTATTCAACAGAAGCAAGAAAGAAGAGACTTATTTTTCAAGTAGCCATTGAACTGTGGACAGGGACGAAATCATATTCCAGCTTTTATTTCCTGATTCTGCCAGGGAGGTGACATTTTATATACCTGAGGATGCAGAGGCAAAAATCGGACAGCTACTGCAAAATTCACCTGAACGCAAAAGGAGTTGTGTTGATCTTTTCAATCTGTGAAACAGGAAGATGTTATTACCAGAAGAACAAGAAGCAGAAAGACCAGAGAGAGACTGCACCTGTGAAACATTTTCCACTTTTTTAGTGGAAAATGTTAGAGAAGGAAGGGAGCACGAGAGTTGACTAGAAAGAGAGTACGTTAAAAATGAAGCAGAGACAGGATTTGGAAGATGGAGATGAACAGTAATAAAACTAGTAACTTAATGTGAGATTACAATGCAATATTATATTTGTGAAATATGACAGAACAAGAAAATTTGAACATATTGGATTTTTTCAGAATTTGTTGGACTGGTGGGGGACTTAATTATATGCCCTATTTCATGTCAGTAATATTCAGAAAAATACTTTGAGGAGGGGAAGAGAGGGGAGAACGTTTAACTGTAAGTAAACATTTTTTTCTTAATAGTACTATTTTTGTGGTGTATCTTTGCTTGTTATAAAGCATAGTTTTCTCAGTTATTTTTAAGTATAATTTACATCATAAATAGGTGCTGTTTTTTTCCATTCTTTCTCCCTTCTCTCTCTCTTGTTCATTTTTAAGAAATATAGGCACCGCAATGTATAAAAAAAACTGCTAGAGTGACAAAAGAAAAATGAATGTGCTTTCTCATTCTTGCATGGGGGAATGACTGGATCAAGAACTTTAGATTGATTAGTAACAAGTTTTAAGAGAAAGCAAGTAAATGGAAAAAATGTTGAATATCATGAGGCTTTTTTCAAGCAAATGACCGTGTGCTTAGTAGCAATTCTGTTTCTGGCCCTCTTGCCTCCATGGAGACTCTGATAAAGAGAAATTGATTACAGACTGTTGGAGACTGTCTGGAAAAAAAGAAACTGGCTAGAAAATGATGCTCTCTGAAAGCATTCAGGGGTTTTCCCAGCTCGAAGAGCTATAAAGATAAGACAGTACCAGTTAACACTTAGTAGAAGCACAGGCTGCACCATGTGTCTTAGCATGGATAACGTTCCTTTTAAGTTAACTCAAATCTGTGAGTATGGCTGTCAGTTTGGGACATTTGTTCCTATTATAAAGGTATAACTTCAATATTTGAATATGTATATAGTTCATGTGTTAGTATTAAGTTGATAGGTTTTAGGGGGGTATTTTTTGAGGGCTTTCAATAAACTAAACGTTTTGTAAGATGTGACATAGCCTCAAATGGATTTGACAAGAAACAAGTATATAAAAGTTCAGCCTGCCAGTGGATGCATGTAACGCAAAAAATGGAACTAAATATTTAACAAAAAGGGATTATACATAAAAGGATGGGAATAACTTTTTAATAACAATAATGCTTTCTGTAATGTCTTTAAATGTGCATGGTCTCACAGATAAATCCAAAAAAGAAAGAATAGTGAACTGAATTAAAAAATGTAGAATGCAAATAGCTATGTTACAGGAGACTCACTTGGAAAGAACTGAACATGTGAATTTGACAAAGAAAGGGTTTTCAGGACGGTTATTTAATGGAATATCTGGGACAAAGAAAAAGATGAGTACTTGTATTTAATTGTAAGAGGAGCTTCAATAGTGATAGAAGAGGTTAAAGAGATAATGACAGATGTGTAGTGCTAAGGGGCTACTGGTATAGGAGGAAAGATTACACTGGCATGTATTTATATATTCCACCTAAAACTGCTATAATGGAGCTTAAGAAAATTACTGGTGAAATGTTTTCTGCAAGGAATTTTACTTATAGGTGGGACTGGAGTTTGATTTGCAGCAGTGAAGATGTGTCGGGGGGGGGGGGGTCCAGAAGGGAAAGTATAACAAAGGAGCATAGATTTTTGAAGAAATTGTTGAAAATATTTGCCATGGAAGATGTGAAATTAGTAATGGGAGTTTGGAGTGAATATTCCTCAAGATATAAAAACTGAGCTAGGCTAGACGGAATTTATATTTCACTTGAACATGTGCATTTAGTTAAAGGTCTTGATATGTACCCAATAACTATTTCATATCATGCGCCAATAATATAATTAAAATAAAAACACAAGGTAATGAAATAAACATGAACACTGGCACTTTTCCACTTAATATGTTGAAAAGAGAGGATTCATAGGTTCATAGTTTAGTACTAAGCTAACTGCCCTTGCGAGCCATTTGAAGCCTAGCCAATTATCTCTTGTGAGACTCAAACTCTGCACCTGGTGTTTGTAAGGCAAACACCTTAGCCATTAAGCCACCCTTCCAACCCAAGAATGGGTAGTAGAGATTATTCAGGAGCTATTTGAGAGGATAGAAATTACTTGTGAAAATATTGCTAGGGAGCTAGATAAAATTAAGGTAGAATTTAAAAATAGGGTGGAAATAAAAGAAAGGGAGCTGTGGTTAAGAAGTAACCAGAATTATTTAGAGGAAATGACAAATGTTTATTGCAGAATAGGAGGAATCACGTAGAACAAGAAGAGGATCAGCTGCAGAATGCTAAGCAGAAAATAAGAAATTACGTTGATAATGTACACGAGTTTAGAAACATTACTAGCAACTGTTATTTTGATAACACTGGAGCACAAAAAGTTTTAGAATAATAAGTCCAGCAACAGAAAGTAGGAAGGGCTGTCTCCAGGCTTAGGGAGCCTATAACAAGGAAGGTAACGAGATCTTGCAGAGGTCTCAGAAATATTTTGGAAATTATATGAAAGTCTGTATAAAGTAGAAAAATATGGAAATCAAGAAAAGATACAGATGGCAATGTTTATGGAAGAATTAAATATGCCAAGGTTAGAGGCAGATGAGGTTCAATTAGTAATGCTTAGGATAGGAGGAGATGAGATACAAATTGTGATGTATAATCAAATCTGCAGGAAAGTCCCCAGGAATAGATGGTATTCCTATGGAAGTTTGGAAGCTAGGAGGGAAAAAACTGATAAAGATCTGGAAGGGTTTTAGAAGCATTTTAAGAGGAGAAGTACCAACATCCTGGAAGAAAGCAGTGGTAGCTGTAATATCCAAAATGGGAAAAGATCCATTGGATCCAGCTTCATACAGGTCCATTTCAATACTAACCCATGAAAGTGTTCATGTCTATAATGGCTAAAAGTATGGCAAAGGTAATGCCAAAATTGATATATATGGATTAATTTGGTTTTGTTGTGGGGAGGCAAGCATTTGACAACATTAACAGAACATCGATGATCCAGAGGGAAGCAGAATGTAAGAAAATACCTTTGTCGTCGGTGGGTCTCGATGCAGAGAAAACATTTGACAGAGGAAGCTGGGACTTTATGAGCAGGGCAATGGAAGCATTTGCATTTCCTGAAAAAAATATAAGGTTGATTAGAAGGATATGTGTGGGATCAGAGGTGAAAATTAAAGTGGATGGTTTCCCCTCTGATAATTTCTGCTTAAAAAGAGGGACCAGGCCGGGGTGTCCTTTTCTCCTTTGTTGTTTGTATTGTATTTAGAACCACTGGCAAAGAAAATAAGGGACTCAGTAATTCACCTATGTAATTGGTCAAGAAAAGCTGGCTATATTTGCAGATTATATAGTTTTATACTTGTCACAACACTGTAGTCTCTTTGTGGTTTTGTAACCTTTTGAGACAGTTTCATATCTTTTCAGGATGCAAAATGAATGAAGCTAAAACAAAGCCAATAACGGTAGATTATGTGCCCATATATGAATTGATTCAACAATATCCATATTTAAGGGGACATGGTAAATGAAGTATTTAGGAGTATGGGTTAAAAATTATTCTGGTGTGGTAGCTAAGGATATGTGGAACAGACTAAAAAGATAATACATAAACTGAGAAAATGGAAGCTTTGTCACATGGATATGGATACTAAGATGCAAGCAGTTAAAATGTTTAGTCCCATTAGTGTTGTATACAGGTCAGGCATATTTTTATCAGCCAGAGAAGAAGTTGTAGTAGCAATTAATAAAGAGCTGAAGGACTTTAATTGGGAGGGAAGATGGCAAGAGTCAATTGGGATAAACTGATTCTTCCAGTAGAACAGGGCAGATTGGGATTACCCGATTTGAAGAGGTATTTCATAGTTGCACAGTTAAGGCTTCCTATACATAGCACAAGCAGAAAACTATAATTCAAAGTGGAAAGGGATGACGATGGAACTGGGGGAAGCTCAAGAAACAAGGAGAGACTGGAATTTTGGATGCAGGCCTTTAAGGAAAATAATAATCATACAGAATATCATATCTATAAAGTAGCAGAAAGTATCCTAAGCACTGAGCCAACACTGTAATGGAGAAATGAGATTCTGCCAATGGGGATGACTGCAATTAGGGATATAGACAGAAGGCAAGAGGGGGCAGGAATGTATTGGAGAAAACTGGCAAAGGAACCAAGGTATTGGAAGCAAATAACTAGAGAGGGAAAGATGACAGAATGGGAAGACACCTAGAATGTATTTGGACTGCAGGTTAGAGATTGCCTTTCCCATCAAGGACTAATATCGGAGTATAGGCAAAGAGAAAGAAATAGGAGGGTCCTAAGTGAAAGACCAGCACTGGTAGAGATTTTAGTAAAATCTAGAACAGAAGCTGTGATTAAAAAGGAATAATTAGAGCATATAAAATATTCCATAATAACGATAAGAATCATTCCGAGGAAGTTGGAAAGGATTGGGAAGAGAGATTGGAGAGGCAGTTTACAAAGAAACAATAGGCGGATATATGTATTTCTCCCAAATGTGCAACAAAGTCTGGAGGATTTAGGAGTTTTGCTTGGAAGTAGACTCCAAAGATTTTTTTCTCAAATACATGACATGTTAGAGGTGTGATGGGGAAGAAAGAGATAATTGGGAACATATTTTCTGGGAGTGTAATGAGTTGGTGGGCTTTAAGGATTCCCTGTGGGATGAACTGTCAGAAATACTGGGTGACAGATTGGTGTGACGAGGGAGATGCTTTTAATGAGCTGTGATACAGACTCAGAATTGCCTAGACGTGGTAAGGCCTTGCTGTGTTTAATTATGGTGGCTGCAAAATTACTAGAAAATGGAAATCAAAATCTCGACCAACTATACTAGAAGTAGTGAATGTAGTAATGGAGATAAAACAACTGGGATTGAGATCT
The DNA here is from genome assembly GCF_019279795.1 of Protopterus annectens. Lineage (NCBI taxonomy): Eukaryota > Metazoa > Chordata > Ceratodontiformes > Protopteridae > Protopterus > Protopterus annectens. The sequence goes on along the minus strand of NC_056730.1, from coordinate 420,476,775 downwards.
TTAGACAAGGGTAGGAGTAAATTACAGAGGAAAAAATGGGAATTATGAGAACAATACATACAGGGGAGGTATGAGGTTTAAAAAAATGCAGGACTTAAATAAGCTATGTAATGTCTGACTGAAAATGATAGATTATAAGTGATGTATAATGTTTGCAACTGGGACTGTGGAGTTTGATGTAAAAATTCCAACTAGGATTATGTTGGTGTGTTTTCATTTATATAAATGTACAATTACCTATGTCATGGGTGACCGTTTGAGGATGGTTCTTGTTTGAAAAAAGAAAAGGGTAGGAATTGAGTTATGTGGTGTTGCTTAGGTTATAGAATATGTAGCAATGTATGTGAAGTGTAATGTTTGTGGACGTGAAGATGTTAGTACAGTCTGATTATTGATTCTTCGGCAGAACAAACTCTCTAACCTAATACCCAACACCCTTGGGGTAGCACAAGGCTCTATACTAGGGCCCCTGCTGTTCTCCATCTTCATTAACGACCTGTATACTGTCATCTCAAAAGTCAGCTGTATCCAATATGCTGACGACTCTACCCTGAATTGCTCGGCCACATCTCCAACGGAGTTATGGTCAGCTACCCAGACCACATTTAACACAGTAGAAAACTGGCTTTCTGAACGTCGTCTGATACTAAATCCCAAAAAAACTAAAATGCTGTTGTTTTCACCAACATATAGGTCTTCTGCTTTTACCTTTACCATAAATGCAAATGACAGCACAATAATCTCCCCTGACCCCTCTACAAAACTATTAGGTGTCAGTATAGATAATAATCTAAAATTTGACCTACATGTCAACCAATCGATCAAAACCATTAATAAAAAAACTAGGGTCACTGTACAGAATAAGTCTTCCTAACCCCTCCAGCTAAAATTGCCATAGCTCACTCTCACTTTCTTTCAACTCTTTTGTATGCGTCCCCTCTACTCTCTAATTTAAACAAGACTGTCCTTAAACTCTCAATCTGCTGCAACCACATTGCCAGGTTTGTCACTGGGCTGCCTTTTAGGATCATTGCATCAATCAAACCAGCTTGGGTGGCTTGAACTACCCAGTCTAATCCAGTATAACCAATTGATTATGACCCATAAAATCCTTTATAATCCGGACAATACTCCTGCACTTAAAAATCTTATCACCCCCTATAGTACTCCTAGACTGCTTCGATCCTCTAAGATACTTCTAATTCAGATGTGCAAAATTAACAACACAACCGGTGACTCTCTCTTTGTAAACTCTATAGGTAAATCCTGGAACTCTCTTCCAGCTGATATTACTTTACTTTCCTCCCTAGTTCAATTTAAAACTAGACTCAAACAACATCTGGCACTAAACTGGCTATGTCATTGTATCAAGCCTGGCTAACTCTCTTCTAGAATGTGTAAAATCTGTTAAGTAGCTTACTGTGTAATTTAATCCTGACTTTCACTCGGAATAAACTCCTAACCTGTGGAACTTGTTTATCTTGTTTGCTTATGTAATCACTGTAAATAGTCTATTTGTAATTTGTTATGTTGTATCTGTTTACCTCGGAGCTTTTCTCCCCGGGCCTCCACTGAAAATGGGCATGCATCCAGTCGGACTATACTGGTTAACAAATGTAAAATAAATAAATAATTTATTTTTGTGTAAATGTAAATCTGCCTATGTCACAAGTGATAATTCAATAAGGGTGTTTAAAAGTAAAAAAAAAAAAATACTCTGTCGCATTAAAAAAGTGTCATAAGGGTATACACTCACTGCACCATGCCAAAGTTGTTGGAATATTTAAGTCATTTATTTGATTTAAAGTCTTGTCTTACTCATCTACCAGAATTCATGTTTTAGGAATATCTGTGTTTACCTGTGACACACTACCACTGGACCAGTAATCGGGGAGCCTCCATCCCCACCACTGGAAGGATGACAAGTACACACACACACACACAGACCTCTCTGCATCACGTGAGATTTTTTCCCTCAAGAGCACACAGAGACCACAAGTCAGTCTGGGGCTGGTTTCTCCCTCTTTCTCCAGATCCCCAATAAGGCTCCACACTGGCACAGATATAGAGTTGAGATCTCAGCTGACTGGCCAAGCCAAGACCTCCAGCACTCTCAATCAGTTCTTCGTGTCCCTACTGAAGTAGCTGACACACACTCTGAGGTTTGATTTACGCACACATGCCTGGGTTTACTAGCTATGACCCATTTTGCCCAGACTATAAGGTAGTTATCACTGCCACCAGACAACTCCTTATCAGCTACTTTAAGGCCCTTAACAAAGGGCGTTCAATCTTACTGTGTAATAATATTAATACAAATGGTAGTTTGACCAAGAGCAAGGCTGTTAGAAGTGGCTCTCACAGTGTCGCCAAATAAATGTGCTTAAACTTAAATATTTCTAGACAGATCAGCCACATTGAAAGGTTTAAATATATGTAATAATAAATAATAAAAGAACAAAAAAATACTCTGTATATAATCACAGTAACATCAGAGTTCAAAACCACAGGAAATATTTAAAACAACATTGGAGGACAGTCTCAAATCTTAACTGAGCTTCACTATATTCCTGACCATATACAAGAGAATTATACTATTCCCTAGTAACTTACTTCATCAGAGCAAAGGGAATGTGGTGAATGGTTCTTGTCAGGTCAATGACCGAATGCAGAATGCTCTGTCTCACTAAGAGACCCCTCAAATTAATATCTCCAATATTACTGCTGGGATAGCTTGCAGAATTGCATCATTTCTTGTTATCTGACTCTATCTCAGGTGAAACACCCACTACTGGAAGCAGTTTACCATCTACCTGTGAAAATGCATAAACCTCAGATCTTTGGCAGATGCTGGAAGTTATAAAACAATTGTATTCCTTCGTACTTTCAGAGGTAGTAATTGGTTCACTCCGAAGATGATACAGAAAACTTCTCAGCACAGATTCTGTCTCTTGTTGCACTGAAAACTGAAAAATACCATATTTTATTACATAGCCATAAAGTAATTTAATTTCAGCTATTTTTCTGAAGTTAATCTCCTGTATTCCAGTTTCCACTGTTAAAATATATACATTTAAACAGTTACAATAGTGCATGTACGTTTCTCTTCTCTTCCAGCTGGCACACTAGATGCATTTCAAGCACAAGTACTCTACAAAATATCTTCTCAACACAACACCTGTACAGAGCAATCCAATCGATATACACATGACATACAGTTCTAATACCTTTGTAATACAAGCATCTTATATAAATCATTTTGATATTCACTAATAACATATAATTATTTACAAAATTCCAGATAGCTGTGCTGGCAGTATCTCCCTTTGTCACATTACCAACTTCTCCACAGATTACAACCCAGCTATGCTTTAGTCCTTCCTTACAGGAATTCTTCGGTTAAGACCATGTAAGAGATTTTTTTCAGTTTGGACTTTGTTTTTTATTTCGGGGAGTGCTAAGTTTAACTCTCGTTGAGCCAGCAGATATAGCACAGTTAAAACACAATGTATGTAAACTTCTCTTTAGTTTGTCTGCTTCTGAAAGAAAGGTTTCAGTATTTACAATATTTCTTGGAGGGAACCACTTTACTTTGATACCCCATAATGAAAGTGTGTCATTGAAACCTAGTCCATCTTTCCTGACAAAAGTTTTATTTGGAGCAGCTGTCTTTATTTACATCTGTGATTTTACCCAGACTACCAGAATCAAAAGTCTTTTGCATATTTGCTGGATGTACACATACATGGCTAATATTATGCTAGGACAGCTAGTGAACTTCGAAAAAATAAGCGATGTTATGTAGTCCTGTCTCTCCTACATTCTTACCCGTGGATTCGGAGCCGAATATCGTCTCCGACTCGGCCAATTTTTACTAGCTCAAAGTCTCTCATTGGCTGGGCTAAGAGGTTATCCCATGGTGCCTGCTCCATATCCCCAGATCTCGTTTGCCGCTTGTGTAGCTCAGACGTGGTCTCGCTTGGCTGTGGTTAAGTACCTTCTTTTTGCTATTTCTCTTTGAGAAAGTTGTTGGTTCAGACCCAAAAGCTATTTTAATAGCTATTCTTGTTGCTGATCGCTAAAATTGTGTGTGTTTTCAGTGCTTGAGTGTGATAGTTGTTTTTTGGTATCCCTGACTGTTCCAGCGGGCTAGGCCCATTTTAGTTAGAGGACCTAGTCCTCCCCTCTGTTGTTGGATAAACCTTTGGTCATCGTGTTTTTTCCTGTGTAATCCCTAGAAGAACCATTTCAGTTAGAGGTTCTTAGTGTGTCTAGTACTGTTTTTTCTGGTGTTCTAAATTGTGTGGTTTTTCCCACCCTTTTTGTAAGCTGCATCTAGGTGTTTCACTAACGTTAATTATAAAATGTCCAAGGATCAGAAGGAGCATAAGCCTTCTGACTTTAAGAAATGTTCCAAATGTGGATATACTCTGTGTCTACTGCCTCGGAGCCATCCATTTACAAGAGTCGTGTAGCTTTTGCCACGCGTTCAGTCCTAGGGTGATCCAGGAGAGAAAAAATAAATCGATATTAAAGGGACTTCAGAAACCATCATTTGAGGAAGCTATAGATTTGGCTTCTAGTACTCAGTCAAAGTCTAAAGCTTCCAAGTCTAAGAAAAGTTCTCCAGCTCCATCTGCCACTTCGGAGCCTCCGGAGAAGATTACTGTTTTGGACTCTACCTCCTCGGCTCCACTGTCCTCGGGGCCGCAGGAGGTATCGGAGTTAACTGAATCGGCGTCGGCTCCTATTATTCTTGAACCCATTCAGAGCCGATCGCCCAGTGTGAGGCATGGTTCACCAGACAAGAGATCCCAATCTCCATCACTCTCCTCCAAATCCTCCAGGCTTTCTGATATGGATGTTGATAGGGTAGTGCAGAGGCTCCTGCAGTCGCCGGTGTTGGCCAAATTGTTCTCTGCTTTGACCCACTCTGCTCTGGAGCCAGTTCCTATGACCGTTTTGATGATTCCTCCTCTGAGCACATCCTTGTCTGAGCAGGTATGCTCCACTCCGAGTGATGTTCCTGCGCCGGCTCTGATACCCCCTTTGGGTCTATTGGTGCCGACATCGGCTCTGACCATGTCGGTTCCATCCACAGAGTTCGAGACTCTGGTCTCTTCGGTCGGGCCCGAGGGGGATACTTCGGGACAGCTGTCTGTTCCGAGTCTCCCACTCGGTGCATCAGCTCGGGGGACCCCGGTCCCAGTTGTGGCCTCTGAGGCCGGTCGGTCCTCGGACTCGGGGGGGGGGGGACCTGCCTTCGAGGCCATGCGGAGCGAGCTGGCAAGATCGTCAGATACATCACCCGGGTCGGTCATTCCGTCCCCCACCACCCCGGTGAGAGCCTCTGACACTCACCTATCCATGGACAGTAGAGCGCCAGGCTCTAAGGATACCCCCATGAGTGGTCCCCAACTTTCTGAGGGTCTCCCAGAGTCCGTGCCTGAGGAGCCTCTTAGAAAGAAATTGTGCAAGAGGAAGTACATAGACTCCCAGGATGAGTCTCTCGCCTCCGATACTGACCTCGAGGAATCGGAAGGGTCTCCCAAGTCTTCCTCTGATGGTTTCCTTCTCCGATATCCTGGATATACTGAAACAAAGAGGAGGCTGGCCTTCTAAAACTCCTTCCGAGGAGGTGCCAGTATTCCTTAAGGCTTTTGGCTCTCAACCTTCTGCCTCCTGGGTGTCTCCACCCTTCGACGAACTTCGTGACCTCATTTGTCGAAGAGTGTGGGAAAACCCTGATTCTGTGGAGCCCTTGCCCAGGCATCCCAACAAATTCCTGTCCGCACCCCAGGGAAAAGAGTTTCTATCAAAAGGAGTCCCGGTAGATGCCATGGTGGTGGCGGCGGCAGCCACCCAGAAGGAAGTTGCAGAGTCTTCCTCATAGGTCCATCCTGCTAACAAGGAGTCTAGGACCATGGACCGGTACGGGAAGCGTACCCTATCTTCAGCAACCTTCACTTTACGGTCGCTGAATTATTTGCGGGTAACATACCTGAGGCGGTGGCTCAGACGGTTAACGCACAGGTTTCTACCCTCAACTCCATCGCTAACTCGTCCATGCGGCTCATCTCGTATGTGGCTGAGGGAGCGAGTAGGGCAGCGAGCTCAGGGATCGCCCTTAGAAGGCAAGCCTAGCTGTGCCTGTGTCACTTCAGAGGCCTTCAAGTCTTCCTTCACTGACGCCCCATTTGACGGTTCCTCCTTGTTTTGGACCAAAGTGAAAGACACCCTCACCAGGTGTGAGCAAGAGGGAAAGACCCTGTCTGCTGTAGGGGTCTGTTTTTCCCTTCCTTCTAGGCCTTATCCCAAGGCCCAGTGGGGGGGGGAGAGATGTGGTTCAAGAAATCACAGAGTTTTTTCCTGGCGCACAAGGTGAACCCCCCTCCAGAGGCAGGGGAGGGGGGGGGTTACTCAGGGAGACGTTGCCCCAGAGGCAGAGGGGGCCCCTGCAATTCCAGAGACCGCAACTCCTTCCATGGCTCTCCATACTCTCATTCCTGAGGGTGTGCCCAGCTGCGCTTATCCAGAGCCAGTCAGGGGTCGAATTTCCTTATATCCGGAAGCCTGGGAGAGCATCACCCAGGACCGATGGGTATTAAGGATAATTTCCGGAGGTTACTTCATCCCATTCTCTCCAGTACCCCCGCCAATAAGAAAAATCCCAGACGTTCCACCCAGTCAAAGGGATCAAGCAGCCTCAGAGATCTCTCAGCTGCTAGAAAAAGGAGCCGTCCAACCAGTCCCCTCAGACCAAATCGGATTAGGGACTTACTCAAGATTCTTTTTGGTGCCGAAAAGAACAGGGGACCCGAGACCCATACTAGATCTTGGTCAACTCAGCAATTACGTACACAAGTCCAAGTTCCATATGGTCACACTACAGTCTATTCTCCCATTGTTGGGAGAGGAAGTATGGATGTGCTCTATCGATCTCAAGAATGCTTGTTACCATGTCAAAATGGACAAAGCATCCAGGAATCATCTACGCTTCTGGCTGGGAGACTGTCACTTCAGTTTCGAGCCCTGCCCTTTGGTCTCACCACAGCCCCCAGGGTGTTCACCAAATATATGGCAGTGGTGACAGCTCACTTGAGACGTCACGGATTACAGGTGTTTCCGTACCTGGACAACTGGCTCCTTACCGCCCCCACCAGGCATCAACTAGTTCAGGCCAGGGACACTACCATCAGTCTATGTCACCAACTGGGCATAACCATAAACTGGGAAAAATCTGCCTTATTGCCCTCACAGCGTGTCACCTTTATAGGAGCAGAGTTGGACACCATTCAAATGCGAGCATTCTTACCACAAGAAAGGATCACGGTATTGCAACGACAGATACATATGCTGATGCTCCTGAGACAAGTGAAGGCAAGACTGGATGTTCGTGTTTCACTGCTGCAGTCATTACACTTAGGTTATCCAAGTGTAGATAAGCCAAAGGGCAGTGCACAGAATTGATGGTGCATTGAACCAGCTATGAATCTGAGGTATCTTCTGCAATTTTGTCTGATAGGGACATACAGGTATGCCTCTTTGAGGTCCAAAGTAACAAGCCAAGCTTTCTTGCCCAACATGGGAAGGAGCTGGTGTAGTGTCAGCATTTTGAATTTCGGAACATCCAGGTAAGTATTTAAGAGTGGAAAGGTCCTTTCTGGGTACCAGGAAGAGTCTTGAGTAAAATCCTTGTCCTTTTTCCTGCTGTGGTACTTTTTGAATAGCTCTTATGTCCATGAGAGCTGTAATTTGTTTTTGTGCCTCTGCCCATTGATTTTGTGGCAGGTCTGGCATTCCTTTTAGCTTTGGAAAAGTGTGAAAGTGGAACCTGTAACCTTGAGACACAATATTCAGCACCCATTTGTCTTGGGTGATTGCTTGCCAGTTTTGAGAAAACAGTGCTAGTTTCCCCCCTAAGGGAGCTGCCAAAAGGGAAGAGTTTGACATTGGAAGGGGGAAGTCATTGGGACTGTTTCCTGTAAGGTTGTGACTTCTCCTCAACTTATTTTAGGTTTGAAGCACCCCACTGTCGTGGTCTGTAAGAGCCTTGTGGCTGAGATCTGCCTCTTGGGCATTTGTATCTACCTCTTTGTGGCCTGTCTGACACTGGAAAGGACCAATTCTTTGTAGGCCAATTTCTGCTAAATCGTGGTGGCTGTACCTGTAAGAAATCCTTCACTGTTTGCATAGATTTTGCCTTATCCTCCATTTTCTTTAATACCTCTTCTGCCTTAATACCAAATAAATTATCTTGTTGCAAAGGAGCATCCAATAATTTTACCTTAACATGATCTGGTAAACTTTGTTCTTTTAACCAAGCATGTCTTCGAATCACAGATCCTGTAACTGCTGCTCTACAAGAAGCTTTTAATGAATCAAAACCACATTGCAAAGTATGCTTTCCCACTTGCTCAGCTGCATGCAATAAATCCTGCATTTCCTTATAGTCAGGTTGTTCTGCATTTGTACTCATTTTCTGTTTTAATTGAGACAGTAAGTATTGTTGATATTTAATCATATGAAATTGGCAATTTAGAGCCCTCACTGCTAAAGTTGCAGAGGTGTAAACTTTCTTTCCCCATCTGTCTAATGCTCTAGAGTCCCTATCCGAAGGAACTGGATTCTTAGCCGTGGAAGCCTTAACCCCTTTGGGACCCTGGGAAATAGTTTCTGGGTCAGCAACAGGGTTTTTATACAGAAATTTGTGAGAGTCAGGGACCCTGTAGTACCTATCTGGCTTGACTGGAGCTGGGGGTAAAGAATCAGGATTTAAACTAGATTCAGAGAACACATCATCCACAATGTCCAACACTGGCGGAATAGCAAGGGGCCTGTGCTGAGGCAGCAAAAGAAAGTCTCTGAGCCTTTTCTTGGATTCTGAGTAATCTTGGCCCTCCCAATGGAAATGCTCCCTCATGGTATGTAGAGTTTCCCCAAAAGAGTAATCCTCGGGAGGAAAGGCTGAAGGAATTGATTCTTCAGCATCAGAATCCTCATGGGGGGGGTAAGGAATATCCCTGGTCTGAAGAGGAATCAGAATATATTGAAACCTGGTCAGAGGAATCCTAGTCTGTATCCTGCCTAGGCCTTTTATCAGGAGGGGGATGGGAACCCCTGATCAGAGTTAAAGTCTTCGGTCATCTTGAGCATCTGTTTTTTAGGCATGGAGGCCTGTCCAGGTGAATGCTGTACTTGCTTCTTTGTCTTTAATATAGGCTTAGTCTTGGCTGTAGTTGCAATGGTAAGTTGAGTAGGCCTGAAAACACCCTCAGAAGCCGATGCCTACTCAGCGGCTCCGGACCCATCTGAAGGGTTAATCTCCATTGGCCCAACACCTTGAGTATCCAGAGGCCTAGGCACCTCCACGTGGGAGTCAGTCGCGGCCTGTGGTTCTGAGGTAGCAGGTGTCAGGGGCTGCGAAAGCGCCTCACTGAAAACCGGCGAACTGACGACTGGCCTAGAAGAGGCTTCGTCGTCAGTTTTGGGCCTCTGATGCCTTTCCTTATCTTTATCTTTGTGTTTTTTGTGCATTCCGGTTGTCGGTTGTTCCAACGGCATTGTATAATAAAACCTTCGCCCAAAGTAATGGCGAGCAAAGTCAAACCGACGTTTAATAGTGTGTTTGTTAAATCTAGCACAAAACCGACAACTAGTGACGTTGTGATCTGGGCCTTGGCATGGAATACAGTAAGAATGGAAATCCTTGAGGCATTTGCTTCCCACAAGAAATACTATTATTAACTTTTACTGATATCGGTGTGAGGCAAGAAAAAGTTTCCCCAACGGGGTTCTTAGCTTTATTGAAGACATCGGTTTTGAAATCGAATTTGAAATCTCAGGAGTCGGCTGACTGGCACTTGCCAACTGCTTTTGCTTCGGGCAACGCGTGGCAAGAAAGACTGAAGAAAATGGCGTCTGCTGCTTCTTATATACCCCTGGCGCACTAACGTCAGGGAAGAGGCGACAGCAACCGACGCCGGACCAAGACTTTGGAACTCAGGCCGACTGTGGGCCCGCCTGACGGCAGGATAACCCAAGTGTAATGACTGCAGCAGTGAAGACACTCTAACATCTACATTTATGTTAGGTACAAAACTGTACTTTGTACAACTCCTAGGGACCATGGCGGCAACTATCATGTTGGTTCCTCTAGCGAGATTACATATGAGACTTCTTCAATGTCTCCTCTTTGTCCAGTGGTCTCTCCAAAGACTCCCACTATCTCATCCCAGCTTAATCACAGACAGATGCAAGCAGGATCTCTGTTGGTGGCTGTGCACCAACAATTTGAACGGGGGAAAGCCCTTCGTTCCTCCCGTCCCTGTTGCCACGGTGACCATGGACTCCTCCCAGATGGGGTGGGGGGGGGGCATTATCTCGGCAGGACAGTCCAAGGCACGTGGCAAGAACACGAGATACATTTGCATATAAACGTCCTGGAGATGAGAGCAGTGCTTCTTGCTTTGCAGGCACTTCAGGAAGTTCTTCCTCTAGGGACTATTGCGATACCACACTACTGACATGTTGTCTGAGTGTATCTCAACAAGCAAGGGGGAACCCGGTCTTACCCCCTATGCAGAGAGGCTATGCGAGTGTGGCATTGGGCTATAGCTTCCCAACGGTTTCTGGTGGCAATGCACATTCCAGGGAAGTCCAATGACAGGCTAAGCAGAGCAATACTTATGCCTTACGAGTGGTCCCTGAATTGGCTGGTTGCAGAGCGAATCTTCAGCAGATGGGGTCAGCCTTGCTGCGACCTTTTTGCCAGCCCTCTCAATGCGAAATGCAGCAACTACTTCACGCTGATCCCCCCACAGGGGGAATCACCCAGGGACGCTCTGGTTCACAATTGGCCCTCCGGTCTGCTTTGTTTTCCCTCCGTTTCCCCTTCTCTCAAGGGTGATTCAGAAAGCGCAATCCTTGGGAAGCAGAATGATTCTGATTGCCCCACACTGGCCTCGTCAAGTATGGTTCCCCTTTCTTCAACCATACGTTGTGGACACTCCTTGGATTCTGGACCCTCTACCAGATTTACTGACACACATGTCGGGACAGTTCTACCCCTCTCTGAGGACACTCCAGTTGACAGTCTGGCTACTCCACTTCCATCGCTAGTCAGACGTCATCATTTTTCACCAGAAGTTGTCCATATATTATCGTCCTCCCATAAGCCATCTACTAGAAAGATTTACTCTAGCAAATGGAAAAGGTTCTCCATCTGGGCTCATACTAGAGGTATTGATCCTTACACAGCTCCAATAGATTCAGTTCTGGAGTTCTTATCAATGCTTTTCTATTAGGGGTCCGCATCAGCCACCATCAAAGTTCAGCTGGCGGCGATATCTAATTTCCACGTAGTGAATGAATCTAGTCTAGTCTTATGGCACACAGACTGTGCAAAGCATTCCTTAAAGGTACCCTATTGCTTCGTCCCCCAGTGTCCGAACCCGTCATGCCCTGGGATCTCAATTTTGTTCTTCAAGCCCTTACTCTACCACCATTTGAACCTGCAGCTACCTGTGAATTAAAATTCTTAACATGGAAAACAGCATTCTTAATAGCAATCACTTCAGCACGGCGGGTCTTGGAAATTCAAGCCCTCTCCATCAAACCCCCTTATTTGATCTTCCACAAAGATAGGGTCTCTCTTAGACCAAACCCATTGTTCCTTCCTAAAGTGGCTTCCGTGTCTAACATGAATCAGTCCATTGAGCTGCCGGTGTTCTTTCCCCCACTTCTCTAACAAGGCAGAATTTAGATTTCACCAACTGGATGTACATAGACAGTTACGCTTCTGTCTACACCGGACAAAAGATATCCGGAAGTCTGACCAACTCTGTCTCCTTTTCAGAAAACCGATTGGGTTCTCCGGTATCCAAGGTTACGCTGTCTAGATGGATAGCCAGTTGTATCTCTTTCATCTATCAGGCAGGAGGTAAAAATTTGCCATTTCCAGTCAAGGCACATTCTACGCGGGCTGTTTCCACATCCACAGCCTATCAAGCTAGATTGTCAATGGATGATATATGTGCTGCAGCTACTTGGGCTTCTCCTCACACCTTTGTTTCTCATTACAAATTGGATATGGTTTCCAGGGGCAGATCTTCCTTTGGCTCCACAGTTCTCAGGAGTATTTTCCTATGAGCCACCCAGGATGTAGGTGCTAGGGACACTGTCCCATGGGTAAGAATGTAGGCGAGATAGGACTACATAATATCAAGAAGATGTTCATCGTGTTTCACTGTTGCAATCATGACTGTAGGGTTCTTCCCTGCCGGCAGACCGTCCTCGGTTGGCCAGAATCCCAAAGTCTGGGTCCGGCGTCGGCTGTTCAGCCATGCTCCCTGACGTCAGAGCGCCAGGAGTACAAAGCTGACAGCCAACGCTATGTTCTCCAGTCTTTCTTGCTGTGCGGTGATAGCAGTTTGCAAGTGCTGGTCGGCTGACTCCTGACAATTTTTTTTAATCAAACTTCAGTCCGAAGACTCTCTTCTCCTACTCAAAGCGAAGTACCCCGTTGGGGAAACTTTTTTTCTTGCTCCAGTCCGATGTCAGAAAAAGTTAATTGTAATTCCTGTGGGAAGCAAATACCTCATAAGGATTTTCATTCTTACTGTATTCCTTACTTAGGCCCTGACCACGACGTAGCTAGTTGTCGGTTTCGTGCTAGATTCAATCAACGTACTGTTAAACGAAGGTACGATTTTGCTTTTCATTACTTCGGTAGGCGTTTTAATTACAAAATGTCGTCGGATACGGTTCCGGCTACCGGAGTTCATAAACGACGCAAGGACAAAGACAGGCCTCCGAGGTCCAAGTCAGATGATATCGCACAAGCGGAGCCAGCTTCAGGTTCGGCCGTCATCAGTGAGGAGCTTTTGCAGCTCCTGTCGTCGGCCTTTTCGGAACAGATAGCCGAAACGGACTCCCACGAGGAGCCAACTAGGCCTTTGAATATTTCAGTTGGACCTTCGGACAATGCTCCTTCGGATGGGTCCGGAGCCGCTGTGCAGGTACCGGCTTCCAAAGGGGTTTTCAGGCCTACTCATCTTCTTATAAAGGCAAAGACAAAGGCAAAGACTCCTTCCAAATCAAAGACTGCAACCCAGGCCTCTTCTGATCCGGCTCCCAAGTCTCAGAAGCAGTTACTTAAAATGGCGGAGGACTTACTTACTATGATTAGGGGTTCACATCCCCCTCCAGATAAAAGGCCAAGGCAGGAAGTTTATTATGAATCCTCTGATCAGGCTTCTGTTTCTTCTGTCTCTTCTTCTGACCAGGAATATTCTTTCCCTCCTTATGAGGATTCTGATGCTGAGGAATCCTTTCCTTCAGCTTCCCCCCCTGAGGATTTCTCTTTTGGGGAGACTTTGCATGAAATGAGGGAACATTTCCACTGGGAAGGACAGGAGTACTCTGAATCTAAGAAAAGACTAAGGGATTTTCTTTTTCCCCAACATAGGCCCCTGGCTATTCCTCCTATTTTGGATATTGTGGATGATGCTTTTTCGAAGGCTAACTTAACTCCTGATTCTTTTCCTCCAGCTCCTGTTAAGCCAGACAGATACTATAGGGTTCCTGATTCCCACCAGTTTTTATTAAAGAACCCTACTGCTGACCCTGAAACCATTTCTCAGGGTTCTAAGGGCGTTAAGGCCGCTTCTGCTAAAAACCCCATTCCCATTGAGAAGGATTTCAGATCTTTAGAAAGATGGGGCAAAAAAGTGTACACTTCTGCTACTTTATCTATTAGGGCTTTAAAGTGTCAGTTTCATATGCTGAAATACCAGCAATTTCTCCTGTCTGTTTTAAAGCAAAAGCTAACTTCCTTTTCCGCCTGTGCAGATGATAAGGAACTACATGACTTATTGCATGCCACTGAACAAGTTGGGAAGCATGGTTTACACTGTGGATTTGATGCCTTGGAGGCTTCCTGTAGGGCTGCTGCCTCTGGCACAGTAATTAGAAGGCATGCATGGTTAAAGGAACAAAATTTGCCAGATCAGGTAAAGGCTAAATTATTGGATGCTCCTGTTCAGCATAATGTTTTATTTGGATCTAAAGCTGAAGACGTGATTAAAAAGATGGAGGACAAGGCAAAGTCCATGCAAACAGTTAAAGATTTCTTACAAGTACAGCCACCCAGATTTAGCAGGAATTGGCCTACAAAAAATTGGTCCTTTCCCAATTCAGACAGGCCTCAGAGGGGTAGATATAGACGCCCCCGAGGTAGGCCTCAAACGCAAGCCTCTTACAGACCAAGACAGTGGACTGCTTTCACCCCTAGGGGAGGAGAAGACAGGTCGCAAGCTCATAGAAAACAGACTCAATGACTCCCTGTGTTGGGCTGCAGGAACTTCTTGCCTGGAAGCCCCTCTCGGAGGAAAACTTTATCTTTTTCATCTAAATTGGACTCGTATAACCCAAGACAAGTGGGTTCTGGATGTGGTTTCAAGAGGTTACAAATTCCATTTTCATACCCCACCAAGGCCAAGCGGATGGCCAGATCTTCCAAAGCATCAATGGTCAGAGACCTTAAACCAAGTGGAAGCTCTCTTGGCTATGAAAGCCATAGAACTAGTTCCACTTTCAGAGATGGGACAAGGTTTTTACTCAAGGCTCTTTCTAGTCCCCAGGAAGCAAAATTCATGGAGACCCATTCTGGATCTGTCGGTCTTCAACACCTTTCTAGAGATACCAAAATTCAAGATGCTTACTCTACAGCAGCTACTCCCAATGCTGACCAAAAATGCATGGATGGTAACTTTGGATTTAAAAGAAGCATATTTACACATTCCCATCAGACAGGAACGCAGAAAATACCTCAGGTTCAAGGCAGGATCGAGGCACTACCAATTCTCTGCTCTGCCCTTTGGATTGTCTACTGCACCCAGGGTCTTTACCTAGTGCCTGGCTCCAGTAGTAGCTTATTGAAGACTCAAAGGAATTCAAATTTACCCTTATCTGGACGACTGTCTTATTCAGGCAGACAGCAAGGATGTCTTACTCCAGCATCTACAGTTTGTTCAGAATCTTCTCAAGTTCCTGGGATTCACTGTAATCATAAAAAAGTCAAATTTGACACCCTCACAACAGATAATTTTTCTGGGCACTTCTCTAAGCACAACAACCCAGATGGCATTTCTGACATACGAAAAACAGTTACAGCTGGCTTCAACTTTCAAAACCTTGGCAACTACAACTCTGCTATCTGCAAGGAAATTCCTGCAGGCTCTGGGTTACATGGCCTCCTGCATCCTTCTCATACCATATGCAAGACTACATATGAGGAAAATACAGTGGTACCTAAAAAGTGTATGGTCTCAGCATTGTCACAGTCTAGACATACTGATCTCCGTCCTGCCTTGTCTTCAAAAGGAATTCCTTTGGTGGTCAAAGGCATGTACTCTAAACAAAGGAAAACCCTTCTGTCTGCCTCCTGCCACTCAGATTCTAACCACGGACGCCTCAGATTATGCATGGGGAGCCCATTTTCGGGGCAACTGTCTGCAGGGCTTTTGGACAAAGGATCAGAAGCACCTGCATATCAATTTAAAGGAAATGTTAGCCGTTCAGAAAGCTCTATTGGCCTTCAGGAATCTTCTACAACCAGGACAACTACTGATACGGACAGACAACACCACAGTTATGTGGTACATAAACAAGCAAGGGGGATCTCATTGCAGATGACTGCAAACTGGGCGCCATAGTCGAAAACACATCTGACACAGATATCCTTCAGAAGGGCCTCACAGAAACGGATAACTGGTGCCAGAGCCATGGCCTAAAGTTAAATGCCAAGAAATGCATAGTCATACCCTTCGGGAAAAACAAGGTTACCCCTAGCTACCATATAGGTGGCAATCCACTGAGCACAGAAGAAGTCATCAGGGATCTGGGGACCCAGGTTGACAGTAGCCTTTCGTTTGACACTCATGTTGCTAAAGTAGTTAGGAAAACCTTCTACATTGCCCACCTGATCATGAAGGGATTCACATCTAGATCAAGGGAGGTCATCGCCCCTGTACTCATCACTCATTAGACCTATGATTGAGTACAATGCCCCATTCGGAATGTATCTGACCAGACACCTGCAGCAGCTGGAAAGGCCCCAAAAGTTCCTCACCATAAGGATAAAGGGTCTCAAAAATATGTCTTATGCTGCCCGACTGAAAGAACTCCAGCTCTATTCAGTCTCATACCGCTTGCTTAGAGGTGACCTGTGCCTGACATATAAGGCCATGTCAAACCCTGATTTGATGAATATGCTTCACCTCAAAAAATCTAGATTCCCTCAGAACCACAAGGGCGGGAGACTTAAACCTTGACACGGTTATTAATAGAACATGCTGGAGGGACAGATTCATCACCCAGAGACTCCCTATGCTGTGGAACAAAATCCCGGTACATGTGAGGCAGAGCACCTCGCTGGCCTTGTTCAAGAGGAATCTTGACCAATGGATGGGGGATCGCAGATATACCCCAGGGATTACTTCAGTGTCACTGCTTGACAGAGGCACAGCAAAATAATAGGCATAGTTTTATTCAAACTAAAGGGATGGCGAAAGCCAAATAACTATGGGCTAGGCTTATAAATGCCCTTGGGCAGATAGCCTAGTATGAATCTATGAACCTATGAACCCCCTTTGCAGACTAGCCATGGATCTTTGGAACACAGCTCTAGCTTGCAATCTGGACCTTCAAGCACAGTTTCTACCAGGGAAGCAAAACTTCCTGGCAGACAGTCTGAGCAGAAACCTTTCGGATCCACATGAATGGATGTTGGGCTCCGACATATTCAAGATGATTACAGCAGTCTGGGGATGTCCTCACATAGACCTCTTTGCATCCCACCTCAATCATCAACTACAAATTTTTTGCACCAGGACTTTCCACGATCAAGCTTGGAAAGTGGATGCTCTATCATTCAGTTGGAAAAACCTCTCGGGATATGCCTTTCCACCTCTTCCTCTTCTTCCACGGGTATTACTAAAGATCAAGCAGGACAAGCCCAAGATGATAATCTTGTCGGCCCCAAATTGGCCTCGAAGTTTTGGTACCCAACACTGAGAAACCTTTGTCTAGAGCCACCCTGGGTTTTACCACAGATTCCAAACCTTCTGTCCCAACACCAGGGTCAGATTCTACACTCCCATGTCAAAACTCTCAGCCTGGCGGTCTGGTTAATCCAGGATCTTTGATTCATTCTCTCCTACCCAAGCAGGTTATGGATGTCATTTTAGAAGCCAGACGTCCTAGCACTAGAAAATCTTATGCAGGAAAATGGAAAAGATTTTGTTCCTGGATGCAGGCTCAGGATTCTGATCCTCTTATTCCTAACATTCCTCAGATTTTACTTTACCTGTCAGACCTCTTACATAAGGGTCTCTCTTTCTCTTCCATAAAGATACCCGCCTCTGCTATTTCTGCTCATTATAATACAGACCCTCCTATCTTTTCCCACCAGCTCATGAGACAATTTCTCAGAGGAGCTAAGAACTTAAGGCCCCCTAGATCTCCTCCCATTCCTGCTTGAGATCTTAACTATGTTTTGGAAAAGCTCACCTTACCTCCTTTTGAGCCTGCTGCCACATCTGACATCAAGTTTTTATCTTGGAAGACAGCCATCCTTCTAGCTCTGACCTCTGCCAGGAGAGTTTCAGAGTTGCAAGCTCTCATGACTGTGGAACCTTATATTATTTTTCACCAAGATAGTGTCTTTAAGGACTAATCCTACTTTCATGCCTAAGGTGGTTTCCAAAGTGGCTTTAAATCAAACTATTCACTTGCCAACTTTTTTCCCCACTCCTCAAAATAAAGGGGAAAGGATCTTACATTCCTTGGATGTACACAGACAACTACGTTTTTACCTGGACAGAACCAAGGACATCAGGAAATCAGAGCAATTGTTTTTCTTATGCTTCAAGTTCCCAAGGTAAAGCCATTTCAAAACAGACCATTTCTAAATGGATTGCTCATGGAATCAGATTTTGTTATTCACACCATGGAAAGCAAATCCCAGGGAGTATAAGGACTCACTCTACCAGAGCTGCTGCCACTTCAGCTGCCTTCCTCAGGGGAGTTCCTACCAAAGACATTTTGGAAGCTGCAACTTGGAGTTCAGTGCATACTTTTTCCAAGCACTACAGTCTACCTCTCTACTCTAAGTCTAGGGCAGGCTTTGCTTCTGCAGTTTTGCAGGGCCTTTTAGCCGCCCCCTCTACTTTATGACCACCTCCCTTTCTTTCTGCTTTGGGATTCTACCCTGCAGTCATGACTGCAACAGTGAAACACGATGAACATAGTACAGTTGTGTACATCTACCATAAATGTAGATGTTTGAGTGTCTTCACTGTTGCAGTCTGGGTTTCCCTCCCTCCTGTCCCCTGTTATTTATTCTTTTGTGTGGTTTCTTTTTTCACCCTTCTGAGGTTTATTTGAAAAAGGGTATGGGACCTTACTCATTTTGGAACTTCTGACATCTGGGGCAAGAAAAACTGGAGAACATGGCGTCGGCTGTCAGCTTTGTACTCCTGGCGCTCTGACGTCAGGGAGCATGGCTGAACAGCCGATGCCGGACCCAGACTTTGGGATTCTGGCCGACCGAGGACTGCCTACCGGCAGGGGAGAACCTTACAGTCATGACTGCAACAGTGAAGACACTCTAACATCTACATTTATGGTAAGTGTACACAACTGTACTTTATGTACTCACCATAACTTTCAATGTATGTAGTCCATCTCGCCTCACATTCTTACTTACCCTCCCACCTTCCCCCTGCCTGGACGATTTGGAGGATAGATGGTCACCTGCAGAGTCCCTTTGGTTAGTCATTGTTTATATGGATGTGAGGTGTGTATGAAGTACATATAGGGTTACCACCTGTCCCACTTTGCGAGGGACAGTCCCTCTTTGGGCAGTTGTGTCCTGCCAAAAAATTGTTAAAATGGCAAATGTCCTGAGGTTTTAGGACAAAATTATTTCATATATTTTATGTAATAGTTGCATAAAACAGTTGTGTATCTGTAACACCTAAATGTAATAAAAAACAGAATAAGCAACTAAAATGCTATAAGAATAAGCTTTTATTTAGGCAAAAAAGTGAAGTTCTGTCCTTTGTACTGGCCGTGGGTATGTTTCAGCCTGCAAAATCTGACGTTTATACCAAAAATGTCCCACTTTGGGCATTTGAAAAGGTGGCAACCCTAAGTACATATGTTGTTTCGCAGCAAACTAGATCTGGGGATATGGAGCA
The DNA here is from genome assembly GCF_019279795.1 of Protopterus annectens. NCBI lineage: Eukaryota > Metazoa > Chordata > Ceratodontiformes > Protopteridae > Protopterus > Protopterus annectens. Next base: position 420,457,513 of record NC_056730.1, on the reverse strand, counting down.
GGGCACCATGGGATACCCTCTTAGCCCAGCCAATGAGAGACTTTGAGCTATTAAAAATCGGCCAAGTCGGAGCCGATATTCAGCTCCGAACCCACGGGTAAGAATGTGAGGCGAGATGGACTACATACATCGAATGTTATGGTGAGTACATAACTTCTTCTTTTGTTCTATTCAAGAAATGAAAAGAAGGCTTAGTGATCAGTAAATGGACAATCTTAACAGTTTGGCCTACTGCGCTGAGTTTTGCTGAAAAGCAGAACACCACACACTACTAATGCAGCAAATCCATCTGCAGAAGTGTCTTTGCCGGAGACATTTCAAAAGCTGCCACATTGACTACAGTGCACACCCTTACAAAATGATACAAAGTTGGAAGCATAGTCCAGGGGCAGGATATGTTTTGTCATGGCTGTGCTTCAGGGGATCCCGTAACTGTCCTCTTCCCATGGATGCATTAGTACTTGGGAATTTATCCACATGTTATGATATACAGTGAACCTCTCCAAAAGAAGACAGTACGTGTGTGTGTGTAAGATCATAGTGATAGATTTTCAAGAAGAGGTCATAGTAAAGCTGCCCTTCTACATCCTGTAAAATGCCATATGTAGTTTAACTGTTTTTAGTGCTTTCACTGTATTATTGTTATTCAGTGGATCGTAGCTAACACAGCTTAGTGAGAACTGTAAGAGTCTTGAAGAGAATGCAGCTTCTAGCATGTTTTTTCTACAAATGCCTTTTGTATCAGACATTATTTCATGGAACACTGGCCCAAAGTCTGCATAAGCTGTTATAAGGATCAGAGCAGAGTTAATTAAAATGGCTAATGGGAAGGACACGCAAGGTGAATAAACCCAAATGCTGTGCTTTAAGATGACTGCTCCTTGAAGATGTGCTGGCTGTTAGATATTTCACACACTCCTATACTTCAAGGTAGTGCAGTAGTGGTGTCTTATGACCTCACTGACGGTACTCACCTTACTTGTACTGAAACAAAGTGCTCTGATGTTCTTCATTCCACATTGCTGCAGTCCTAACCATTGGGTAGTCCGCTGTCCAGTCGGCCCGAATACCAAAGTATATGGCTGACGTCGGTCAAGGCGCATTAGACTGATGTCAGGACGTCAGGGTACTAATGCGCATGACCGACGTCATATCCTCAGTCTTTTTTGCCACATGGTCCGATGCAGAAGCAGTTTTGCGAGTGCAGGTTGGCGTTCTGAAAAATTTCCGAAGTCGGAGTTTCAGACCGAATCAAAGTTGGCTAAGTACCCGTTGGGAACATTTTGGTTTTTCTTGCCTCAGTATTTAACCGGATGTCAGAAAAAGTGAATAACTGTATTTCTTGTGGGAAGCAGATACCTCATAGGGATTACCATACTTTGTGTATACCTTGTTTAGGGCCTGAGCACAACATTGTTGGTTGCCGCTCTTGTGCTAGATTTAACAAACGCACTATTAAGAGAAGGTTAGACTGTGCCAGGTTAGTGTTTGGGAAGCGTTGTAATTATAAAATGCCGCCGGATGCTCCGGCGCTTCGTCCAAAAAGCGCAAGGACAAAACAGCAAAGCCTAGGGTTGATGAACCGGCAGTCCCGGACGTCGGTTCTTTAGAAGGCTCAGTGGAGCCAGAGGTTTTGCCAGGAGTTTCTTTGGAGTCTCAGGCAGAGACTTTACTGTTACAGGATGTGCCCTCTCAGGAGGTAGGCCAGGCTGAGGGGGCCTCTCAGGTAACTGTTCTTCCCTCTCTTCCCAAGGTAGTTAGAGCCTCTCCTTCTGTTTCCAAAACCTCTTTGAGAGGTAGGCCAAGTTTAGCTTCTGTGGGGGCTTCTCCTAGCACTTCAGGTTCTGTGCCTAAGAAACATATGCTTAAAATGGCAGAAGATTTAATTACTATGATTAGAGGCTCTATGCCCCCTCCTGATAAGAGGCCTAGGGTGGAACCTGAGTTTGAGAGTTTTGAACAGTGTTCAGAGGCTTCTGAGTCTTCTGCGGAAGACTTGCAGGAGTATCCTCCTTATTCTGATTCTGATGTGGATGATTCCACTCCTACAGCTTCTCCTCCTGAGGATTTCTCATTTTCAGAGACTCTGCATTCCATGAGGGAGCACTTTAAATGGGAAGGCCAAGATTACTCTGATTCCAGGAAAAGGCTTGGAATTCTTATTTTACCACAGCATAGGCCCATAGCTATACCTCCTGTGTTGAATGTGGTGGAAGATGTTTTGCAGAGGCTTCCCTGAACCCTGATTCTTTGCCTCCTGCCCCTGTTAAACCTGATAGGTACTATAGGGTGCCTGAAGCTCATAAGTATCTGTTTAAGAGTCCTAGGGCAGACCCGGGAACTATTTCTCAGGGGCCTAAAGGTGTTAAGGCCTCTGTTGTTAAAAATCCTGTTCCCACTGATAAAGAGGCAAGGGCTTTGGATAGGTGGGGAAAGAAAGTGTATACTTCTTCCACTTTAGCCATGAGAGCGTTGAATTGTCAGTTTCACATGCTAAAATATCAAAATTATCTCCTTTCACAATTGAAATCTAAGGTGGATGCTTTGGCGGAAGGTATAGAGTGTAAAGAGTTGCTAGATTTAGTTCATGTGTCTGAACAAGTGGGTAAGCATTCTTTGCAATGTGGTTTTGATGCTGTGCAGGCCTCCTCGAGGGTGGCTGCCACTAGTTCTGTTCTTCGCAGGCATGCCTGGTTGAGGGATCAGAATTTAGCAGAGCATGTTAAGACTAGGATTTTGGATGCTCCCTTACAGTCTGATGTGTTATTTGGTTCGCCTGTGGAAGCAGTTTTAAAGAAAATGGAGGACAAAGCTAAGTCTATGCAAACTGTTAAAGATTTTTGCAGGTGCAGCCACCGAAGTTTAGTAGAAATTGGCCTACTAAGGGATGGACATATCCTGCTTATGATTCTCAGTCTAGGGGTAGGTCTAGACGTGGTAGGGGCAGAGCTCAAGGTTCTTTTAGGCCTAGAACAGGGGGTTCACCTGCTCAGACCTCTGGTGAGGGCAGGGGTCAGTCCTTTCGTAAACAGACCCAATGACCTGCCTTTTCAGCTGCCAGTAGATTCTCGTCTGGCAGCTCCTTTGGGAGGAAGACTGTCTCTTTTCAAAGGAAATTGGGATTTAATCACTCAAGACAGATGGGTGTTGGATATCATTCACCACGGTTACAGGTTTTATTTCCATACATTGCCCCCTTTCAAAGGCATGCCAGACGTTCCCCCTCCACAGAGGAAAGAGGCTCACAAGCAAATTTCTCTGTTACTCCAAATAGGGGCCATTCAGCCAGTCCCTGTACCAGAAAGGGGCCTAGGATTTTATTCTCGCCTGTTCCTAGTACCAAAGAAGGGGAACACGTGGAGACCAATTTTGGATTTATCTATCCTCAACACTTATCTGGACATTCCCAAGTTCAAGATGTTGACGTTACAACAGCTTTTACCTCTGCTGGGCAAAGATCATTGGATGGTAACTTTAGATCTCAAGGAAGCTTACCTTCATGTGCCTATAAGACTAAGTTGCAGGAAGTATCTGCGTTTCGAGCTGGAAATTCTCATTATGAGTTCGCTGCGTTGCCCTTTGGCTTATCTACTGCGTAGAGTATTCACAAAGGTTCTGGCTCCAGTGATAGCTTACTTCAGGCTAAAACGAATTCAAATCTATCCTTACTTGGACGACTGCCTGATTCTGGCTCAAGAAAAGGAAGACCTTCTACAGCATCTGGAATATGTCATAGCAGTGCTAAGATGCCTAGGGTATTCTGTGAACGAAATAAAGTCCAGTCTAGTACCCTCTCAAGACATGTGCTTTCTGGGTGTGAGACTGAATACAGCAGCCCAGATGGCCTTTTTAACCCCGGACAAACAAAAGAATCTTTCCAGTTACTTCCATCAACTATCTCTTCAGTCCGGGCTGACTGCAAGGACAGTCCTTCAAGCCTTAGGGTTCATGGCATCTTGTATTCTGGTGCTTCCCAATGCCAAACTGCATATGAGGAAGCTGCAATGGTATCTCAAAATGTGTGGACACAGCACTGCCAGGATTTGGACACTGTCATTCAAATAATACCTTGCATTCAAAAAGAATTTTGTGGTGGGCTCAGGAATGTCACCTAAACAAGGGACTCTCTGTGACCCGGCCAGAGGCGAGTCAGATTTTAACGACAGATGCCTCAGACATTGCTTGGGAGCTCATCTAAATGGAAAGTGGATACAAGACAAGTGGCCTGCCAGACTACAGCATCTACATATCAACATGAAGGAGATGTTAGCAGTCCAGTTTGCATTAATGGCTTTCAAGGAGTTACTTCTTCCTGGGCAGGTGTTGATTCTAACAGACAACACAACTGTCATGTGGTACATCAACAAACAAGGGGAACACATTCTTATCCTCTATGCAGGCAAGCAATGATTTTATGGGAGACTGCGCTCAGCTTGCAACTAACTCTTCAGGCAAGGTTTCTGCCGGAGCACAGAACTCCTTAGCAGATGTGTTAAGCAGGCAAATCATGGATCCCCACGAGTGGAAACTGGATCTTCATGTATTTCAGAAATTGACAGTGTCATGGGGAACTCCAGACATAGATCTGTTCGCTTCTCCACTAAACCACCAGCTGCCAAAGTTTTGCACAAAGGGGTTTCATCATACAGCTTGGAAAGTGGATGCTCTGTCTTTCAGTTGGAAAAATCTTCATGTGTATGCCTTTCCACCTCTGCCTCTTCTCCCAAAGGTGCTCCTAAAGGTCAGACAAGACAAGCCAAGGATGATTTTAATAGCTCCAGATTGGCCTCGGCAACACTGGTACCCACTACTAAGGAGTCTGGTAAGGAAGCCTCCATGGCCTTTACCTTTGATTCCACACCTGTTATCTCAGAAGGACGGTCACCTGCTCAATGTCAAGCTTCACTCTCTTCATCTAACAGCCTGGCATATTCTGTTTTGAAACACAGCAGGTCTCAACTTCCTCAACAAGTTTTAAATGTGATTATGGAAGCCAGAAGACCTAGTACAAGGAAAGTGTACGCAGAAAAATGGAAGAGATTTTTATTTTGGAGTGCAGCAAAGAATTTGGAGATTTCTGAGCCTAATTTGAGTGTGGCTCTTCAATATCTTACTGAGTTATTGGACAAAGGTTTGTCCTTCTCTTCCATTAAGATTCATGCTGCAGCAATTTCAGCTCACTATGATTGTGACCCTCCATTGTTTTCGCATCCTTTGTTCAAGCAGTTTCTTAGAGGGGCAAAGAATATAAGACCCCAGAGCTCCTACTCCTGCTTGGGATCTCAATTTTGTGTTGGAAAAACTTACTCTACAACCTTTTGAGCCTCGGCTACTGCTGAATTGAAATACTTGTCATGGAAGACTGCTTTTTGTTGGCTATTACTTCTGCAAGAAGGGTTTCTGAGTTGCAGGCCCTTATGGCAGTAGAGCCCTTTGTCATTTTCCTTAGGCATACGGTATCATTACGCACCAGTCCTTGCTTTATGCCTAAGGTGGTTTCTAGTGTGGCTTTAAACCAAACTATTCATTTGCCTACCTTCTATGCAGATCCCCAAAATAAGGGAGAAAAGATTTTGCACACTTTGGATGTACATAGGCAGTTACGTTATTATTTAAGCAGGACTAAGGATTTCAGGCAGTCTCAGCAGTTGTTTGTTTCTTTTGCTTTGGGTTCTCAGGGCAAGCCTGTGTCTAAGCAAACTATTTCTAAGTGGATTGGGTTTTGCATTTCATTTTGTTATTCCCATCATGGCAAGGAGATTCCAGCTGGGATTAGGCCTCATTCCACTAGGGCTACTGCCACTTCTACAGCATTTTTAAGGGGTGGCAACTAAGGATATTTTGGAGGCAGCTACTTGGAGTTCAGTACATACTTTCTCTAAGCATTACCACCTTCCTCTCTACTCTAAATCTAGGGCTGGTTTTGCCACAGCCATTTTGCAAGGCATGTTGACAGCTCCTGCTTCCTTATGATTTGCCAGCCTCCCTTACCTCTGCTTTGGGATTCTACCCAATGGTTAGGACTGCAGCAATGTGGAATGAAGAACATAGTACAGTTTTGTACCTACCATAAATGTAGATGTTCGAGGATCCACATTGCTGCAGTCAATTTACCCTCCCTCCTTCCCCTCTGTGTTTAGGGGTGGTGGTGTGGGTTAGGCTATATTCTTGTAAATTTGTATATATTGTATATATGTTTGGTGCAGGGCTTTTTGGTGTTTTTGGCTTAGGCCTTGTCTTTTTAGGGTCTTCTGACATCTGGGGCAAGAAAAGACTGAGGATATGACGTCGGTCATGCGCATTAGTACCCTGACGTCCTGACATCAGTCTAATGCGCCTTGACCGACGTCAGCCATATACTTTGGTATTCGGGCCGACTGGACAGCGGACTACCCAATGGTTAGGACTGCAGCAATGTGGATCCTCGAACATCTACATTTATGGTAGGTACAAAACTGTACTTTTCCATGGTGTAGACAAAAAGGACCAGTAATCTGTGGGATGTACAAGAGCTGTGATAGCCAGAGCTAATTATTCAGTACAGTCACAAGTTTCTAAGTTCACTAGAAATTGAATACTTGATCTGAGATAATCTGGAATCAGAGACGGTCATATATTATATATAAGTTTTGGATGACCCACTCATTTATTACATTTTTGTTTAAACTGGGGCAGATAATAGAATCCCTATATCATCCAAGTAAAGTTTGCTATACTAATAAGTCATGTTTTGCATTATAAAAGTTTGTTAGTTAACCTATCTTATCAGTAAACATTGAATTCTCATGTCAGAAAGCTTTGTATTGTACATATAAATCTAGTCTCATTGTGGTCCTAAATGGTTCTTCTTTGAAACAGCTTGAAATCAAAATGTAGTTGTGCTGGCTAAACCTGTAACTAATATAATGTGCCTTCAGTGACTGTGTCCTCATGAAGTATTCCCTGCCAGGAAATGGTAGAATTTGTCGTGTACTTCTATTAAATTAAAGCTGTGTGACACTGCTTGACTCTACATTTCATTTTCTCTGAAGTGCCTCCTGTGCAGAATCTGCGAGTTATCCCTGTATTACAGTAGTTTACTGCAGGGTGTCTTCCAACAACCCAAAGGCATGCCATAGTTGATATGACAATCCTCAGAATTGCCTATTGGTGTGCATGCTGTATAACTAAATTGTGTGATAGAATGGTATCGCACACACACACTAACTTTCTTTGCCTTGTATGTACTGGGTGTTAAGTAGGTTGTGGCTTTGCTGTGACCCTAAACTGTAGGTATCAGTAAAAGGAATGAATTGGTAATTCTAACATCTTAACCACTGACATAGTACATGAATCAAATCTAGAATTGTATTCCATCTCTGGCCTAAGTACAGTTTTGTATGTGAACAGAACTGGGATTTGTAGATACTGGTTTGGCTACAGTCTTGTGTAGTTTTTAGTGAGAGCTCCAGGGTCTCTTGTAAAAATGAAGTTGGAAGATTAACCCCTGTACTTGGAAAATCAATCCCTGTAGTCTTCTTACTTTGATTGTGATGGTAGTGGCGTTAAGTTTGCTCTGAACTGTTATACCTCATCTTTTAAGTCTTTAACTGAAGAAAGATACAAGTTTTTGAGCATAATCTGTGGTGTGAGTTTTTATTCTCTCCTGCCTGTCAGTCATCAGTTCCTCAGCAATCAGTGTATGTTCTTTCCCCCATGTGGTGAGAGCCATTAATCCAGGTAGGGTTTTTCCTTATTTTGTCTCTAACTTCTCTGGTGGATGACAAAAATGTTTGCAGATGCAAGACCCTGCAGCACTTTCCTCCAAGAGTGAGCATATTCCCATACATGCCCTGTAAAGGCTACTGCATTATTGCGGCTTAGTAGTTCCAAGCTCATGTCCATGAGAATACAGGTAGTGTCCGTCCTGATGAAAGTTTGACACCATTTTCATTGGTCACAGCAAGTCAGCATCACCATTCACTGGGCATTTACTTCTCTGAACACATACGGATTAAAAAAAACAAAAGTTGTCCTTTTCCTGCTCAGTGACTCTTACTTAAAAAAAAACTTAACAGTATTACCAGGGAAGCTTTGTCTGAATAGTGGTACTGTTAGGAAAAGTTTTTTTTTTCTTAAGATAATGTGCAGGGCTAGGGTTGGGTCAGGGTTAGGCTTGGAGTTAGACAGAGGTAAGGTGGCAGGGGAACAAAGTTTATACTACTTAAAATATACTTTGGTAAGTAATATACTTACTGGTCTGTTAGGAATTTCTGTATTGCTTGCTCATGTGTTTTAAGGACCATGGAAGACCTTTTCTACTTTTCAGCTTTTTAGCAGTTTAATTCAAAGTAAGTTGAAGAATTTTTATAATGGTTGAACAAGTGAGCCCAATGTGTTGAAGAGTAAGGTGCATTCTGTTATACCAGAGCTCATACTGAAAGAAGATTAAACATCGTAGAAGGTGCTCTTTATCATGTAGTGTGTTGTGCGTGTAAAGGAAACCCTGGTTTATAGGTGAAAAATTTGTTTTCCAGTGCTGTAAAAAAAAAAAAAAAAAAAAAAATCTGCTCAGAAGTTCTGACTGCCATAACTTTTGAATCGGGTGCGTATTCGTTGTGGAGTAAAAGGCTATTTTTATGAGCATTATTTGGCTGCTTAGTAATGCATTTTAGTATCTTTAGAAGGCCTTGTTAGTACATTTTTTAAGGTTTATATTCATGTTTTGTTCTAGGACTCCTAATTGCAAATATCAGTCTCTGAGAAACCTGACTATTTCCGGCTTTATTAAAATTGGTGGAATACTTTTTAGAAATCACAAAACGAACTTGAACAGCTTCGGTCAAACCGAAAATAACTTAAAAACAAAACTGAACACTCAGCGACTGAAGAGAAACTGAAAATGACCACACAGCCAAATGAATTTTAGCGCTTTCTTCCACTTTATTTTTATCGTGAACTTCTTCAGAAAACCAGGAAGCCTCCCAACCTCCTGGTTTTATACTCACAAACAGGAAATGATGTTGCTTTGCTTTTACAATGATAATCAACATTTAAATATATATATACACACACACTCTGTTCAATACATATCAAAAAGAAGTATCATGATATTTTATATAAAACGTTGCTAAATAAAAATGAAAATAAAAATAAAAATCTGTATATGTGTATATGTATTCATATACACTCCGTATGAAGTGTAACATTGTTCTACAGATTTAAAAATATTTAAACATTATCTAGTGTACAAAAATGGATAACTATAATAATTAAATAAAATCGTTAATTGTACAAAAAATGTTATTGAACTAAATATAATTGAAACAGTGTGCATGATGGTGTACCGAATTTCTGCTTATCTCTCTATATTCCCCCCACCCCACCCCCCACACACTCACTCCCGCACTTATAAAAAAAGGGGAATGGACAAGTACATAAACACACACTCATGTCTGTGTCCACACTTACAACCATACCCCTAAATGTACATTAAGTGTACCTGAAAATATGTTTAAACACTAACATAATGTACATGCGTAAATTGGGATGTGGAACACATGGAAATTCCCATAATGATCTGTATATAAATGCGTATACACCCATGTGTAATACACATCTTACATACACCTATACAAAAATACATGTGCACATATACAAATACACATGTGTACACATATGTGTACACACACACACACACACACACCCTCTAAAAAACTTGTGTGTGTGCACATGTGATCCCAGTAGTACTCACAAAAGAACATATGTCTATGATACCCATGTACAAACATCCACTTGTCCATAGGTCTGGGCGTGTGAAATCATACCTCTATGATGTTCACCAAAATCTATATTATCATTTCCACATCAAATAGGTCAGGAAAAATAGTGAAATGACTTGTTTAACTAATTACCTATATGATAAGAAGCATTTGATATTAATCGCTTCATTCAAACCTGGGGGTTCGTCTGCACCTAAACTCAACTGCCATAATGTCTCTTTTTGTTCTAATTTATTATTCAAATCACCCATTAATAGACCTTTCTCAACATGATCTAGGACAAAAAAACTCAAACTTCTTAAAATCCAAACACACCTGAGAATGTCTCGCCAAAGAATTACTTTTATCTTTGTTTTTGATGGCTAAAGTGTGTTCGTAAATCCTACGTTTTAACATCCTTTTAGTTTTTCCTATATAATAATTGTCACATGTCGAACAAGTTGCAATATATACAACGTATTCGCTGTGACAATTATAATATTTTTGTGCCCAAAATGTCCTATTTATATGCTTCAGCGTCACAAAGGAGGTGTTACTAATATATCGACACTGTCTACAATTTTGGCACGCAAAAGTTCCTTTCTTTTTACTGATTTCCCTGGTAGGTACTGCGTTTGCTCTATTATCTTGTTCTAGAATACTTTTTATGTTGGTTACATTCTTGTATGTAAAGTATGGTTTTAAACCTACACATGCCATAAGTTCTCTATTCCCAAGAATTATTCCCCAGTTTCTTTCTATAATTTCCCTTATATTCCACATTTGATTAGATATTGGGAGAGGAAAAGCAGTATGAAATTGATCAGACATTTTGCTTTTTTCAGTGATACCTATTGATATTTCTTCCATGTTGACCAACTTGTTGATGGTCAAAATTGGTCCGGCTACTCCATGTCGAAGCCTTTTTACTTCATTTTCTAACCTCTTTACCAAATGTTTTTGTCCTCTTTCCAAAAATAGATTTCTCAACAGTAATAATTCCTCGTAATAAATATTGTCTTCTGATGTTAATCTACTAAGCCTGATCATCTGACCCTTAATCACATTTTTCTTCATGTGGATTGGATGCAGGCTATCTCTGTGCAGGTATTGATTAGTGAAACAAGGCTTTCTATATATTTTACTATGTAAAATATTTTGTGTAGAATCCATGTATAGGCTTATGTCCAAATAGTTAATTGACTTGCCATAACCACTATGTTTAAATGTCAAAAAACCTGTAGTCTTATTTAAATCATGAACCATACTTTCAAACTCAGTTCTTTCCCCATCCCATACAAAAACCAAATCATCTATGTACCTACCATAGAACTTAGCCTTGCCAAAATCAGGATGCTTTTTAAGATATTCCTGCTCCCAATTTGACATGACGATATTGGCAAATGCCAGGGCAACCCTGGCCCCCATTGCCACTCCAGATGTTTGCTTGTAAATACTATTATCAAACTTAAAAAAGTTATCTAGTACTAATTCCATTAAGGCACAAATGGTGTTGATTCTCGAACTTCCCAATACTGTATTTTGTGTAAGATAATTTCTTAGATATTCCAATCCCAATTCTTGATTAATACAAGTGTATAAGCTCTTGACATCAAGAGTTGCAAAATTTATATCTTTTAGCTCCAAATTTGATCATCCCAGGCTCTCTAAGTGCCAGGAGTCTCTGATATAGTACTCAGCTTTTTGTGCTATTTGATTTAGAATGTTGTCTAACCAAATCGAAATATTTTCGGTTTTAGAATATTTAGCTGACACTATAGGCCTAAAAGTAAGATCTTCATTATTATGATGTAATTTCGGAATACCAAAAAAATTGCCTAATTTGGGTTGTTCTATCATCAAAAAATCATAATCCAAGTTGTCTATTTCTTGTTGACATAACATATCAAACAGATAGGTGTCTACCCTCTTATAACTATTCAAAACAAATTCCATACTAACTTTTCTATAATTGTTAGTGTCATTGAGCAAGGACATAATGGATTCTACATAATCAGTTTTGTTCATTACTACTAACTTCCCCCCTTATCTGCCCTCATGACTCTAATATCAGGAGTGTGGGATAGGTAGAACAAAGCTTCACGTTCCCAGTTTGTTAAATTGTCTTCCATCTCCCTACTGTCCATTTTTCTAAACTCTTTTTCACATGTTTTCTGGAATACTTGTAATGTATTTACTAAAGCCGGATTGAATGTACTGGGTCTCCTCAGTGTCCTGTTCTGCTCTGAGGTGTTTACAGCCACATCATTTAGAATGTATTTTAAATTCAATTTACGCATGAACAGTCTAAAATCAACCAACAAGTTACCCATCTTGATGTTATTAGAAGGAATAAAATTGAAGCCTTTTTTCAAAACATTAACACAGGCCTCTGTCAATAAACAATCACTAAAATTTACAACATTAATACAAAAATCATTGTCCCCTGGTGGTGAAATCACCACTTCCTTCTGCTTTTCCCTTTGGGCTTCGCTTTGTACTGAGTGGAATTGAACCACTTGGTAGTCCTCTTGGGTTGTGTCCTTTGTTGTTGAAAAGGAACACCCCTTTTGTTGTTGTTAGAATTCACAACTTCAGCAAAATGAGTAGAGGCAAAAACATCATTATTGTCCAATTCATCACTATTACTTGTTGATTGTCTGTCAATATTTGTCACTTGTTCTTGCCCACCCATCGGTGGATTATTGATGATCAAAGACTCAGGTGGGGAAACCTGATTGTTATTTGAAACGCTTTTTGCTGACTCTTTACCCACAGGTTTTATAAAAGTCATGGCGTCTCTATTTAAATTACTGTTATTGTCCTTGCTGTCATTGTAAGAACAAATATAAGCTGCATTAGCTTCATAAGATGCTATGTCCCTTCGCAATTTATTTTGTTTTCTTACAATAACATTAGCACGAAGCCTATTTGTTTTGGCTTCAATGCTGTTGTATAAGGATGTCAATTGTGAAAAACAGCTGTGTTGTTTAATGTCCCCATCCAGAATCCTAATTTTCTCTGTTAAATGTCTCATTTCACCTTCATAATGCGCTACCAAAATGCACATCATGGCAATACCAGTGTCATTGTACAATTTAGTTAATGCCACACACAATTCATCACCAGGACTCACACAGTTCCTCAGCAATCAGTGTATGTTCTTTTCCCCATGTGGTGAGAGCCATTAATCCAGGTAGGGTTTTTCCTTATTTTGTCTCTAACTTCTCTGGTGGATGACAAAAATGTTTGCAGATGCAAGACCCTGCAGCACTTTCCTCCAAGAGTGAGCATATTCCCATACATGCCCTGTAAAGGCTACTGCATTATTGCGGCTTAGTAGTTCCAAGCTCATGTCCATGAGAATACAGGTAGTGTCCGTCCTGATGAAAGTTTGACACCATTTTCATTGGTCACAGCAAGTCAGCATCACCATTCACTGGGCATTTACTTCTCTGAACACATACGGATTAAAAAAACAAAAGTTGTCCTTTTCCTGCTCAGTGACTCTTACTTAAAAAAAAACTTAACAGTATTACCAGGGAAGCTTTGTCTGAATAGTGGTACTGTTAGGAAAAGTTTTTTTTTTCTTAAGATAATGTGCAGGGCTAGGGTTGGTGGGTCAGGGTTAGGCTTGGAGGTAGACAGAGGTAAGGTGGCAGGGGAACAAAGTTTATACTACTTAAAATATACTTTGGTAAGTAATATACTTACTGGTCTGTTGTTAGGAATTTCTGTATTGCTTGCTCGTGTGTTTTAAGGACCATGGAAGACCTTTTCTACTTTTCAGCTTTTTAGCAGTTTAATTCAAAGTAAGTTGAAGAATTTTTATAATGGTTGAACAAGTGAGCCCAATGCGTTGAAGAGTAAGGTGCATTCTATTATACCAGAGCTCATACTGAAAGAAGATTAAACATCGTAGAAGGTGCTCTTTATCATGTAGTGTGTTGTGCGTGTAAAGGAAACCCTGGTTTATAGGTGAAAAATTTGTTTTCCAGTGCTGTAAAAAAAAAAAAATCTGCTCAGAAGTTCTGACTGCCATAACTTTTGAATCGGGTGCGTATTCGTTGTGGAGTAAAAGGCTATTTTTATGAGCATTATTTGGCTGCTTAGTAATGCATTTTAGTATCTTTAGAAGGCCTTGTTAGTACATTTTTTAAGGTTTATATTCATGTTTTGTTCTAGGACTCCTAATTGCAAATATCAGTCTGAGAAACCTGACTATTTCCGGCTTTATTAAAATTGGTGGAATACTTTTTAGAAATCAAATGTTTTTCTTTATTAGCTTTTACAGCTCTTGGTTATTCCTTGATAATAGTACTCCTTTTCTGATTACTAGTATCTGTTACTGTATATGGACACTTGAACAGCTGGTCTTTAGAAAAATCCACAGTTGCTCAAAATGCCATTATGTATTGTGCATCCTAATCTGTTGAGTTCAGAATGTTTTTATTACATTGAAATCAAAATGTTGATGATTTTCTATTTGGATTACTTCACAGTATGGCTTAATTTAATAGTGCCATAATAATCAGAATTACTATTGGCAAAAGTAGTTAATGTTTTGTGCCATGTTTCAGTTGTTGCACTGAGTTAGGTCTAGTATGTTCTGATCTGTAGAATGAGTAATAGGAAATTAGTTAATATTCCAAAACTTGAGGGGTGAACGAAAACTGGAATTTGTGAAATGTAGCCATGTCTGGTATAATGGAGTGTTTGCAAGAGATGCTTGCTGAGGGCGGTTCAGCATCTGTTCTATCAGAGTTGGTGGACATGAAGGTAAAACTTACCAAATTAATTGAATTAATGATTCATAGTTAGAAACGCAACCTTGAGTCAGGAGGTGAACCCCTTTGGGAGGATGCCAATGTTCGTTATGATGTAGCATCTGGAGGGGATGTCAGTTTTTTCAAATGGAAATCGCCTGGCACAGATTGTAATGGTAGATGTTCAAATTTGGGTGATGGAAAGGATGTAGTTATTATAAGTGGAGATGACCAACGAGAGGAGACTAGTCATTCTGAGGTTAGATCTAGCTTGAATGGATGGCTGAACAAGAACTTTAAACAAAAAGTAGGTAGACATTTTGCTAGTTAAAATGACAGTAGCAATATAGGGGGCTTGGATATAAGTAAAGCTTCTGGAATAGAATTAACCTGTACTACTAATAAACAAGTACTTGGAAATGAGCAAAACTGTTTTAAAGACAACCAACCATCTGTTAATAATGACAGTGCAAGTTTGAATATGGAAAAGGAACTTGATATTAAGGACTGTATTAATAGGATGTATACATTCCCAAGTGTTACAGATATTCGAAGTTTCAAGGCTGCTGTGGTGCAACTTTCTGTGAATAATTTTAACAGTCTGAAAGACTAAAAAAAAAGTCAAAGGGCTGCAAATAGATAATATTTATCTAAGGAAATATATTGCAAAAAAGATTTTTCCCTTAGGGCTTCGTATATGCAGGTTTCTGAATGGATTGGACAACAGAGAACCAATGTTTCTAGAATTTGTTAACCTTTTCAACCAGGATGGTATTGAATTAATGGAACTAATTATTAACTGGAATTCTAAACTTGTTGACAGGTTATTGAAATAAGTTGATATTTTAAATGGATTAATTCAAAAGGACTTGCTATTTGAAAATTATAGACATGCTTTTTAATGTTTTTTCACATTTAGAGAAAAAATGTGAAGGAATTGTTAAAAGGAAACACAAGAAACTGATAAGGGATTTGGATCGATATTCTAAGAATGTAGCCTGTCCAGCATGTAATACAAGCAAGTTTATGAAAGGAAATGGGGAAAATCAGGAGAGAGAGTTGGGAGGGTGCTGCATATCAGCCACCAGAAAAAGGAAATAATTGTGATTTGGAAGAACTGAGTGTGGAATATGTTAATAATCCTATAGATGGATTCATCAGTAAGGATATAAATAAGGATTTCCTCCTTCTTTGAAAGTCAAAGAGGCTGTCAAACAAGGTGAGGAAGCATATGGATACCGGATTGAGCAATGTTTACAGACTAGGCAATTGCAGTCCCAAGGACCGTGTTTTGAACAACAGATCCCAGGGGCAGAAGGTGGAGGTATTAGATAATCTCATTAAAACAGAGTATGGAGGGGTTTTAATTTTGAAAATAATTTGACAGTAGTTTGACTGCTGAAAACATTTGTTTTACATTATTTGAAAAGAGGTTGAAATTTATTCCAAGTAAGCAATTAGATATAGGAGATATTTTGGTGGAGTTAAAGTTGTATATTAGGAAATTATAGTTAACATTATTTTTTAATGATGGTATTAAAAGTCCAAGTAAACAACCAGATGGGTCAGTAAAAAGGAAAAATGCTTTTAACCTCCCATTGCATCTGGTTTTAACTTCTTTTGAAAGAGCTTGTATTGATGACATTACAAATTAATAGGTGACATTACAAATTAATAGGTGGAAAGAAATAAAATATAGGAGCCATAATTTGAGCAAGGAGGAAATGGATCTTTTAAAGATGTTGACTAATCTATTAGAGTGATGAAACCTAATAAAGGAGGGGATGTAATGGTATGTGACATCATTGACTATGTTACTAGTGTGGGTGAAATTTTACATAATTTCGATGTATACTGTTTAGTGTTAAGAAATGAAGTAAATGTGACATATGGGGGTATTGATTTATATTTAGATAAATTATTGGTTGATAGAATTTCACAAGAGTTGCTTTGATTTTTTTGAAAGTGATTAAGCCAGTTATCCCCACAATTTTCACTATTCCAAAGATTCATAAAAACTTCTTTAAAACCACCTTGTAGCTCTGCTGTTGCAGTAGGTGAGTCTAAAACCCAAATCTTTGCTAATCTTATAGACAAAATGTTAAAACAGATTTTTAATCAAGATGGGCATTTGTTGAAGGACTCGTGAGACTTCCTGGAAAGACTGATCATGACGTCTGGGAGAGATTGGCTGTTTTTTTAACAATAGATGATGTGGATCTGTTTAATTCAGTCCCAAAAGAGGATGGGTTAACTTTGTTTCTGGATACCCTGATAGAATGTAAATTTGTGAATGGGGAAAATATTAGATAATTTCTTGAATTTATCTAAATAGTCCTAGACAGTAATCACATATACGTCGAAGGAAAATTTTTTAAACAAATTAAAGGGGTAGAAATGAGCATAGCATCTATTTATGTTAATATAGTGGTTTTAGCGTTTGAAAAATGTAAGATATTTCTTAGTTTTTTAGATATATATATAAAGGTTTATTTGAGGTTTTTAGATAACATTTTTATTTCATGGACAGGGCCAGATAAAAATGTATTGGAATTTATGATTTTTTTTCATGATTTTTTTTAAGCTTCACATATAATTATGATAATATTTTCATTATTTAGAGGTACAGATTGAACACACTGATGCTGGATTCAAAATGAGGATTTACAGAAAACCAACATTCAGTAATTCTCACTTGCATTTTAACAGTTCCCATCCATTTACACTCAAAAAGAATTTTGTTAAAGGGCAGTTTATTAGAGTGGCTTGAATGACTTCTAGTCCTCCTGATTTATATGAGGAAATTGATAAATTGGGAGTGGTAAAAGGAATGACAAGTTTGAAGGAAAAAGTTATGAAGTAGCCTGTGCAGTGATGTACAATGAAATGTCAGAGGATTTAAAAATGTTAGAAAAGGGAATAGGAAATTTTTAGAAGATAAAGATATAGTGGGAAATATTGGTAAAGAACTACTTTTATTCATAAAACATTGGTGAATTTTACCCAATTATTTGAAGGTAATAAGAAAAATAGAACTGAAAAGGAGTAAGTAGGCACAGTCAGTTGTGGATATTGTAAGCAATGCTCATATATTAATGATGACAAATATGTCATTTTAAATAACCGACTGGGTTCAAAGGTTACATTTAGGTATGGAAATTGTGGCTGTGTAGGTATCGTCTGTTTAGCAAGATGTTCAGGGTGTGAGGGGTTTTATGTGGGGAAAGACAGAGAGGCCACTGAGAAAAAGAATCTACAAACATAACTATGATATTAAAATAATGAACTATAATAATTCCTTGGCTAAAAATGTAAAGTGCTTTAAGGAATATAAAAAATTCATGTTTTGAATTATGGATATTATCGCAAAAAGACCTAGGTGAGGTGAATGGGAGAATTTAATAGAGTACAGAGAGTTGCTCTGGCAGCTAAGGTTACATGCAGAGAGATCTCCAAGATTGAATGAGAACTTGTCCTTGCATCCAGTTTTGGAACTTATAACAACTAAATTGTGAGCATGTGTATTCAAGTACTAGGAAGCTCTTAAGTTGCATGAATGTGTTTTTTTTTATTAGCTTTCAAGCATGTAACAGCTTATGAATGAACAAAATTATTTTTATTATCTTTTTATTCTTTATCATCTTAAAAGGGTTCTGTAAGATACTGTTAGAATTTGAATAGTTTTGTTAACATTTATTAAATGAATGCTTTTTTTATATTTTTAATATATTTAATGAAAAGAATGATGTATTTTTGTTTTTAAATTTGCACCATCACTTTAAATCTCCCTGTTGGAAGATTGTAAAATGAAATGATGTAATGAATGCAATGTTTCTGATGAAGTCTCCCGTGTTGAGATGAAACCGCTTATGACAGTGTTATGTGCCCCGAGTTGTTCATTGTGATTTAAATTTATTTTTTTTTATTTTGTATTAAATTACATGGTTGAATCTTCCGGTTCATTATTCTTGCTCACAAAAAAGCACTGAAGGACCATGTAAACACAAAGCGGAATACTATTTTAATAAACCAAGAGGCAGAAAATAGGCAAACATTAACGCTTAACAAGTCACCGCGTTTTCATTGACAAGACTTCATCAGATGCAAAACCCTAACAAACAATTACCCCAATTTATAAGAACACTAATTAAACAACAACCAACTAAATAAAAGAAAGGATTAATAAAACAGTGTAAATATATTTATACCAAAGCCGTAAATCTCAAACCTTCCAGAATATACATTTCAGTATTGCCTAGTGGGTTAATATTCCAAAACTCCATTTGATATTAGGAGCATCTTGAGTATTGTGACCAGTAGGGAAATTTCAGTTGTAGTACAGTTTTCCTTTTTAATATTTTATTACCAGAACCCAAACACTTCTTTGGCAAGGCTGTTGCCTAAATCATTTTAGGAGTATACTATCCAGAGATCAGCTCATAGGTTACAGAAGTGGGGCAAAAAGCCAGCTGGTTTTGTCATACATGTTGAAACTCTAGCAGTCTAACTGCAGCAGAATTACAAGTTTTAAAACATGTTCCATGCGGTTTGCAAAATGTAAGCTGATTTCTTTTGACTTAGCCAAGAAATAAAATAAATAGTTGGCTTTGGAAATAAAAACAAAATGAAGATATTTGGAGCCACTCACAGATAAAATCACTCTATTTATTACCTCTAGTTTTGCACTTTCTCCTAAAATGCTTTCATCAATCAAAAATGTGAGACTGTTTGTCATACGTGATAATTTAATAAAGATTATTGAAAAAAAATACATTTCTTATGTAATGTTTAAAACCGCAAGATGTAAAACATCAGTTAGTCATATTATCCCAACCAATTCAATCACTTTTTAATTTACGTTATTGTGCAATTCTTTCAACATATATTAATACTAAGCAGACCATTCAAATCTGTATAAGTTTGTGCCTTAAACCTAATAATCCATTTACATTCATCTTCTTCTTTTAATAATGACAGCCCCCTCTTATCTGTTCCTGAACAGTCTGTAGTACCATAAACCTAAAAGAAATGAATAATACACATTTTTGTGTGTTTATATAGTGCATTCGTTTCTGTACATCTCTTTATATCTGATAAATGATCACCTAGATGTTCTTTTAACTTACGATTAGTCTTACCTATATAGAAAGCTTCACATACTTTGCACTTTGCCAAATAAATCATATTCTTAGATTCACAGCTTCCATAGGCTTGTTGTGTAAAAACTTAACAGGAAGTAAAATAAGATGTCCTTGTATTCCCTGTTGCAGTATTTTTTACACTTGGGATTCCCACCTCTGGTAGCCCGGTGTCCAGCCAGTATACAAAACCTGCTGTTGCTGTAAGGTACGACGAATGTAACACCTATGCTCCTCTCATAGTGTAGCACATAAAGGTGACATCCGGATGTACCATCCTCAGAACTTCCTTGCCACCAGTCCGAACACATCTTTAGATCGTTGGTCTGAATACGTATGTCTTAACCAGTTCGAACACATTTTTTGTTCACCTGTTTGAACACCTATGTCTTTTTGCTGGTACCGAGACATTGCAGATAAGTACCCCATTGGGGTTTTTTTTTCTTAGCTTTTCTGTTGCTTTTGGGATTAATGTAATCCAGGAAGGGGAAATGCCTGTGCAGGAGACAAATTCCCCATGAAGACTGCCACGATAAGTGTTTTTTTTTTTTTTTTGCTTAGGAGCTTCTCACGACCATACAACCTGTTCTGTTTGTCAGGCTTTCATACCAAAAACCCTGCGTAGTAGGCTTTCTTCACTTGCCTTTTATTTTGAGAATCAGCACCTTAAGCTTCTCGCTAAGGATACATTGGAAGGAACTTCCTGCCCCAAGGGCCAGCTGTTAGGGAAGAAGGTTAAAAGAAAAACTGCTACCGGAATCTTCTGCTGTCCAGCCACTGCTAGTTGTTTCTCTCAAGGTCAGGGAGAACCTGAAGGCTTTCCCGGCTTTGTTTTCAGATTCCTCTGCCGCGACTGGGTTGGAAGCTGACTAGGATCTGGCTTTCAGTACATCTGATGAGGCTTTGCAGCTGTCCTTTTCGGATGTTCGTGGGAACCCCGGTTGATTATTCCTGAGCAGCCATGGACTGTTCTGCAGATTTTAAAGAAAAAACAAAAACTAAACACATTTCTTCTGCTCCTAGGGATGCACAGAGTGAGTGGCAGGCTTTTACTCAGGGTTTGTTAAATACCTTGATGGCATTAAAACCTCATCAGAGGGTTTGTGTTCCTGCACCCCCTTGGTCCTCTACTCCCCTTAAAAGGTCCAGGGAACAGGATTCCTCTGAGGAGGAGTCATATTCTGATGAGTAATCCCTTGCTTACTCTTCCCAAATTCCTTCTTCTGACTATGGGTCCGATCAAGAGGAATCTAATAGTGCTGATAATCCCTTTTGAAGAAATTTAATTTGGGAACAAAATCACCAGGATGATGGAATTTTTTAGTGGGATTGTGCTCGTGTCTCGGAAATCCATAAGAGTTACTATGAGTTGTTGCAGATGGAATCTCTGAAACCTTCTGCTATTACTCATGATGTTCTTCATGTTTCACTGTTGCAGTCATTACATTTGGGTAATCTGCTGGCAGGTTGCCCCCAGTCGGCCTGAATTCCAAAGTCTTGTGTCCTGCGTCGGTTGCTGTCTCCTCTTCCATGACGTCGGGGGTATAAAACATGCAGCCAACGCCATTTTCTTTAGTCTTTCTTCCCGCGTGGTGCCCGAAGCATTTTGCAAGTGCCGGTCGGCCGACTCCTGAAATATTCGAGTTTGAGTTTCAGAACCGAAGTCTTCACTAAATTCAAGTACCCCGTTGGGGAAACTTTTTTTTCTTGCTCCATACCGATGTCAGAAAAAGTTAATAATTGTGTTACTTGTGGGAAGCAAATACCTCATAAGGATTTCCATTTATACTGTATTCCTTGTCTAGGCCCTGATCACAACCTGCCTGGCTGTCGGTTTTGTGCTAGATTTAATCAACGCATTATTAAGCGTCAGTATATTTTTGCCTCAAAGTATTTTGGAAATAGATTTAACTACCCAGAAATGTTGTCGGATAGCAATCCGACTACCAGAGTACATAAAAAATGCAAAGAAAAGGACAGAGACAGACAGTTGAGGTCCAAAACCGACGATGAAGCTTCTCCTAAGCCAGTCGCCGGTTTGCTGGTACTCAGTGAGGCGCTTTCGCAGCCCCTGATACCCACTAATTTCTAGTCGCAGGCCCCTATCGAGACCCACGTGGAGTCCGGCACGCCGCGAGATACTCAAAGTATTGGACCCATGGATGTATCTCCCTCAGATGGGTCCGGAGCCGCTGAGCAGGCACCGGCTTCTGAGGGTGTATTCAGGCCTCAGCATTTTTATATCAAACAGACAACAGCTGCAAAACCAAAGACAAAAGCAACTTCTAAAAGCTAAAAAAACAACGCATGAGCCACGTGCATAGGCCTCTATGCCTAAAAAAACAGATGATCAAAATGGCTGAAGACCTTATTACCTTGATCAGGGGTTCCCATCCCCCTCCTGATAAGAGGCCTAGGCAAGACTGTTTATGAATCTTCAGATCAGGTTTCTATTTCTTCTGATCAGGAATTATTTATACCTCCCTATGAGAATTCTGATACAGAGGAGTCTATCCCATCTGCATCACCTCCTGAGGATTATTCATTTGGAGAAACTTTGCATACTTTGAGGGAGCATTTTCACTGGGAGAGTCAAGATTTCTCAGAATCAAAAAAGAGGCTCGGGGATTTCCTTCTTCTCCCTCAGCACAGGCCTTTAGCCATACCACCTGTCTTAGACAATGTGGATGATGTGTTTTCAGAGTAAAGCTTGACCCCGGACTCCTTACCTCCGGCTCCCAGCAAGCCTGACAGATATTACAGGGTCCCTGACTCACACAAATTTTTATTTAGAAACCCTGCTGCTGATCCTGAAACTATTTCACAGGGTCTATAGGGAGTTAAGGCCTCAACAGCAAAAAATCCTACCCCCTCTGACGGAGATTCAAGGGCACTGGATAGATGGGGAAAGAAGGTTTATACATCTGCAACCTTGGCTGTTAGGGCCTTAAACTGCCAGTTTCATATGCTCAAGTATCAACAACATGTTATGGGATTGCTGAAACAGAAAATGATGTTGATTTCTGAATGTGCAGAAAATAAAGAATTGCAGGAATTATTGCATGCAGCTGAACAAGTTGGAAGGCATACTTTGCAGTGTGGTTTTGATTCCTTAGAGGCCTCCTGCAGGGCCGCTGTTACTGGATCTGTGATTAGGAGGCATGCTTGACTAAAAGAGCAAAATTTGCCTGATCATGTTAAAGCTAAATTACTGGATGCGCCTTTACAGCATGATACTGTTTGGTATTAAGGAAGAAGAGGATTTAAAGAAAATGGAAGACAAGGCTAAGTCTATGCAAACTGTAAAAGACTTCTTACAAGTGCAGCCACCAAAATTCAGTAGACACTGGCCCACAAAAAATTGGTCCTTTCCTGTCAGACAGAGCTCAGAGGCAAATCCAGACACCCAAAGGGTTCCAGATACCAGGCACAGGATTCTTACAGGTCAAAGCAATGGGGTGCTCCTACCTCCAAATCTGGAGGAGATAAAGCGCAAACCTACAGAAAACAGTCACAATGACTTCCCTCTGCCTTCACCAAGCATTTACCTTTTGACAGCACCCTTAGGGGGAAAATTAGCACTTTTTGCTCAAAATTGGCAGTTAATAACCCAGGACAAGTGGGTACTAAAGATCGTATCACAGGGATACAGATTCTATTTCCATACTCTGCCAATGGCAAACGGTTGGCCGGATCTGCCAAAAAATCAATGGGCAGAGGCACAGAAACAGGTTCCGTCCCTCATGGATATGGGGGACATTCAGCCAGTACCAGAACAGGAAAAAGGACAAGGTTTTTACTCAAGACTGTTCCTGGTACCCAGAAAGGACAAGGCCTGGCGGCCAATACTGGATTTATCAATTTTGAACACATACCTGGACATTCCAAAATTCAAAATGCTGACTTTGCAGCAGCTTCTGCCCATGCTGGGCAAGAATGCTTGGCTGGTGAAATTAGACCTAAGAGAGGTATACCTGCATGTCCCAATAAGGGAATCATGCAGAAGATACCTCAGATTCAAGGCTGGCTTAGTGCATTACCAATTCTCTGCACTGCCCTTTGGCTTATCTACTGCCCTCAGGGTCTTTACAAAGTGCCTGGCACCAGTAATTGCTTTTTGCAGACAAAGAAGTATACAAATATATCCTTACTTGGACGACGGTCTCATTCAAGCAGAGAAAAAGGACATTCTTCAACACCTGGCGTTTGTGAAAAGGCTTCTAACATGCCTGGGGTACACAATAAACAAAAATAAATCACAACTGGTACCTCTCAAAAGATAACATTCCTGGGTGCAAGCTTGAATACAAGTGCCCAGATGGCTTACCTCACGCCAGACAAACAAAGGCAACTGACTACTTACTTCAAACTGATGACAACAAAAACCCAGTTATCTGCAAGACAAACTCTTCAGGCTTTGGGCTTCATGGCATCCTGCATACTACTAATTCCATATGCAAGACTGCATACAAGGAAACTTCAATGGTACCTAAAAAGCTTATGAAGTCACATTGTCACAGTCTGGAAACAATGATTCCTCTCATTCCCTGCCTACAACAGGAGTTTCTGTGGTGGGCAAAGGCATGTCACCAAAACATGGGACGGGCCTTCACTCTACCCCCTGCCAGCCAAAGCTTAACAACAGACTCATCAGATTATGCATGGGGGCCCACATGGAGGGAAGATGCATTCAGGGCATATGGACCTCAAAACAAATGCATCTGCATATCAACCAAAAAGAGATGCTAGCTGTTCAAAATGCCCTGACAGCCTTCAAGGACTTGCTTCATCCAGGACAACTACTGATAAAGATGGACAACACCACGGTTATGTGGTATATAAACAAGCAGGGGAGCACACACTCCTACCCCCTTTGCAGATTAGCCATGGCACTGTGGGACACAACTTTGACTTACCAAATACATCTTCAAGCTCAATTCCTGCCAGGAAAACAAAATACTCTGGCAGACGACTTAAGTAGAAACCTTATGGACCCTCACGAGTGGAAACTAGATCCACAAGTCTTCAGCATGATAACAAAGAAATGGGGGAGTCCGGACATAGATCTATTTGCCTCTCCTCAAAATTATAAATTGAAAAGATTCTGCACAAGGACTTGACAGACAAGCATGGAAAGTGGACGCCCTATCCTTCAGTTGGAAAAACCTATCAGTTTACGCCTTTCCTCCTCTGCCTCTTCTTCCGAGGGTCCTACTAAAAGTCAGACAAGAGAAACCAAAGAGGATACTAATTGCCTCAGACTGGCCCCTCCAATACTGGTACCCAATCCTAAGGAACTTGTCTCAATATCCAGCTTGGACCATACCTCAAAGACCTCAACTACTGTCCCAGCAAAACAATCAGATCCTGCACAATCAACTCCAGACACTGAACCTGGCAGCATGGCTGATCATGTAGTCATACAAACACCCCTCAGTAAAGCTGTGATAGATGTCATTTTGGAAGCCAGAAGGCCTAGTACTAGAAAATCTTATGCTGATAAATGGAAGAGATTCTATGCTTGGAATCAAGCACAAGAAACTGATGCAGCATAACCAAATATTCCTCAGATATTACAATACTTGACTGAGATGTTTGACAAAGGCCTATCTTTCTCATCAATTAAAATCCATGCCTCTGCCATTTCAGCTCATTACAATACAGAGCCACCAATCTTTTCTCATCCTTTACTAAAGCAGTATCTTAGAGGAGCCAACAATTTAAGGCCTCCTAGAAGATCACCAATACCTGCATGGGATCTCAGTTATGTGTTGGAAAAGCTCACCCTGCCTCCATTTGAACCAGCTGCTACTGCTGATAAAGTTCTTATCATGGAAAACAGCTCTGCTACTAGCAATTACTTCAGCAAGAAGAGTCTCAAGAGCTACAGGACCTCATGGCTGTGGAGCCTTTTATCATATTTTACCCAGACAGGGTGTCTCTGAGGACGAATCCTTCATTTATGCCTAAGGTGATTTCCAGTGTGGCTCTTAACCAAACTATTCATCTGCCAACCTTTTATCCAAATCCGCAGAACAAGGGGGAGAGAATTCTGCATTCCTTGGACGTACACAGACAACTAAGATTCTACTTGAGCAGGACCAAAGCTCAAAGAAAAACTGAGCAATTACTAGTGACATATGCTGCAGGATCAGAAGGAAAGGCTATTTCAAAGCAGACTATTTCAAAGTGGATAAGCCATTGCATTTGTTTCTGCTACTTACACCATGGCAAACCTGTGCCCAAGGGCATTAGGTCTCATTCCACCAGCGGTGCAGCTACTTCAGCAGCCTTTCTCAGGGTACCACCAACCAAAGATATTCTAGAGGCTGCTACTTTGAGTTCTGTCCACACCTTTAAAAAGCATTATCATTTGCCTCTCTACTCTGTCCAGGGCAGGCTTTGCCACCGCAGTTCTGCAGGGCCTTATAGCCGCACCTAATGCTGTTTAGCTCCAGCCTCCCATCCATAGCTTTGGGATTCTACCCAAATGTAATGACTGCAAGTGAAACATGAAGAACATAGTACAGTTGTGTACACTTACCATAAATGTAGATGTTTGAGTGTATTCACTGTTGCAGTCCAGGTTACCTGCCCGCCATCCCCCTTGCATTCTGGAGTTTATCTTTCCTTCTCTATCTTCTACAACCTATGTGGTGTATTTGCTTGTAGATGAAGGTAAAGTTTGTATTGATGCATGTATATATAGTTTTTATATATATATTTTTGCTTCCTTTTTGGGGGCACCTGACATCTGGGGCAAGAAAAACTAAAGAAAATGGCGTCGGCTGCATGTTTAATACCCGTGACTACCGGACGTCATGGAAGAG
The DNA here is from genome assembly GCF_019279795.1 of Protopterus annectens. NCBI lineage: Eukaryota > Metazoa > Chordata > Ceratodontiformes > Protopteridae > Protopterus > Protopterus annectens. Next base: position 420,431,039 of record NC_056730.1, on the reverse strand, counting down.
GAGACAACCGATGCAGGACCCAAGACTTTGGAATTCAGGCCGACTGGGGGCAACCAGCCATCATCTAACATCTCCATTTATGGTACGTGTACACAACTGTAGTTTTTGGCTGCTTTGTTGGATGCTTTTTCCAATGCCTCTGAAGCTGCTGGTTCTCTGCCCCCTGCTCCCAAGAAGCCTGATAGGCTTAATGGACTGCCCGAGGATTGTAACTTTTTATACAGATGTCCTGCTGCAGATCCCTCAGTGGTGTCTGTAGCTTCTGACAAGCCCTCTCAATTGCTGTCTTCGCCTAAGTTACTGCCTTCTGATAAAGAGAGCAGAAATGTGGAAATGCCAGGTAAGAAGGTTCATACCTCTGCTACCATGGCTTTTAGGGCTGTTAACTATCAGACACATATGTCAAGGTATGTGTTGGCTCTTCTTTCTCAGGCTTGTCAGCTTATTTCTGATCTCCTAGACACTGAGGGTAGAACTTTCTCTTTCCCTGTTAGGGACTGCCTCCCAGGTGGCTCGTTATTCCATCAAGTATAGTTATGATGCAGCAGATGCTTCCTCTAGGGCTGCTGGGTCAGTGATGAGATATTCTTGGCTTTGGCTCCAATTTTTTCCTGAAGATATCAAGGCTAAGTTGATGGATGCTCCTCTTGATAATCATTTGTTTGGGGAAGCAGCTGCTGGTTTGCTTAAGTCCCTTCAAGATAAGGGTCTTACAGGAACTCAAACATGCGTTTGTGACTTCTGTGGCTAGATTCATAGATTATCACTAGGCTAACTGCCCTTGTGAGCCATTTTAAGCCTAGCCAATTATCCCTTATGAGACTCAAACCCTGCACCTTGTGTTTGTAAGGCAAACACTTTAACCATTAGGCCACCTTCCCAACCCGAGAATTTCAGAGAAATTCTCCCCAATAAACCATCCTTTGTTTGTAGGTAATCTTGACCTCCTCCTAAGGGCAAAAAGAGTGGCAAGTGGGCTGTTCCTGCTAAGGCTACTCGGACTTCAGGGATTCAGAAGTCTTCCTTTCCTGATAAAGCAGGTACCGTGTGACTATCCATCTCTTCCCGGCCATATTCCTCTTTCTTTTTCTCTACCTGTTTGGCTTCAGATTACTCAGAATTCATGGGTTCTGTCCATCATTTATCAGGGATATTTCATGGTGTGGAAATCCTGTCCCCTTTCTATGGGCATTCCTCCAGCTTCCTCGAGAGCAGCTTCCTTTTTTTCCCAGAAGTCTTTGAGATCTTTTGACTCAGGATACTATTCAAGAGGTTTCCTTGTCCTAAAGGGGGAGGGGTTTTACTCCAGAATGTTTCTAGTGCCCAGAAAAGAGGATATTTGGAGACCAATTCTTAACTTCTGGCATCTAAATACCTTTCTGAGGGTGCCAACCTTTTTGATGCTGTCCTTTCATAATCATTTTCCTCTTTTGCTCCCTTGGGCCTATATAGTGTCTCTGGATCGCAAGGATGCTTATTTCTGAATTTCGTTCCATCCCCTTTTAAGGAAGTTTTTGCATTTTTTTGTTGCTTCCTTGCATTTTCCGTTCTCTGCTTTGCTCTTTGGCCTTTCAGGCATCCTCTCCAGAGATCCTTTTGCAAAATCTTCATTGTGCCATTTCCCTTGTTCAGAGCCTGGGATTCACATTTAACTTCAAAAAGTCTTCTCTGTCTCCTTCTCAGGATTATCTCTTTCTGGGTTGAAGGATTCAGGCGGTGCCTATGCTGGCATCCCTGCCTCCTCCAAGGGCCTTAACTCTCATTTTCTTCTTTCATACTCTTGTTCCTGTGGCCTCCATTGCAGCCAGGGAGTTTCTGAAAGCTTTGAGTTTCATGGCATCTACCATTCCTGTGCTCTGTCTGGCCAAACTCCACATGAGAACGTTTCAGTGGTTTCTGAAGTCAGTTTGGCTTCAACATTTACATCCTCTAGACTTTGTAGTTCCCTATTCTTCCTTGTCTCAAGAAGTTACTTCACTGGTGGATCCAGCAGTTGTCTCTAAATCCAGGGCTCCCTTTTCATCCCCCTTGCCCCTCTCAGGAATTTTTCACAGACTCCTCAGATGTGGGATGGGCAGCAGCATTTGTCTCCCTAAATATACAGTGGGTGTGGTCCCCTCTTCAGCATAAGGAGCACATCAGTGTCAGAGATGAGAGCGCTTATGCTTGCTCTTCAGACTTTTCATCCTCTTTTTTTTTTTTTTTTTTTTTTTTTTCTTCCCCCAGGGCCTCTCAAGGTATTTACAGACAATACTACAGTGATGTGGGATATCAACAGCAGGGAGGAACAAGATCTTACCTTCTTTGCTGGTTGGCTCTCCTGGTATGGGATCTTGTTGTCCAGTATCAAGTGACTCTTCAGGCAGTTTACATCCCTTCAGGTCAAAACATTATAGAAGAGACACTCTGAGCAGGTCCTTAACTCAGTCCCTCAAATGAATGCTTCACAAGGATGTGTTTCTGGACATTGTCCACCAGTGGAGTACTCCTCAATTAGATCTGTTTGCCTCCCCACCGAACAGACAACTTCCTCTATTTTGTGCCAGAGTCCCAGGTCCTCTGGTGTGGAAGGTAGACGCTCTCTCATTTTCTTGGAAGGGGATGTTTGACCTATTCTTCAATTAAGGCCCACTTACCAGCTATCTCTGCTTGTGTGCCTTTATCTCCTCCTGTTTAGCTTCTAAATTTGAGGCTAAACAACTTCTTAAAGACATCCTTAATATTAGACCTCCCAGGTAGCCTGTTTCTCCTCCCTAGGATCTTAATTTTGTTTTGGAGAAATTGTCTCAGGCTCCCTTTGAGCCTGCTGCTTCAGCTTCCTTGCAACATTGTTCCTGGAAGATTGTTCTTTTGTTGGCATTATTTCTGCCAGACAGGTGTCTGTGCTTCAAGCCCTTATGACTTGTCCTCCTTTTTTGCTATTTCATAAGGATAGGTGTCCTTGCGTACTAATCCTCCTTTTATGCCCAAGGTGGCTAATGAGTTGTTACTTAATCAGTCTATTAATTTGCCTACTTTTTCCCCTGTCTGCAGTCTGTCAGTGAGAGGGTGTTGCATACTTTGGATGTGCATAGACAATTCAGATTTAATTGGATAAGAGTCTATTAGAAAATGTGATCAGGTTGTTTCCTTTCATCCTTGGTCCCTAGGATTAGCTGTATCCAAGCAAACTATTTCTTCTTGGATCTCAAAGGCTATTTCTTTTTGTTATAGTTTTCATGGTAAGAACCTTCCTTCTTCTATAAAGGTAAAAAAGAAGCCAACCAGTGCTACTAGTCCACAAAACACTCGAAACAAAGCACTGTTACTGCAAACTGGATTCAAAGTATTTCCTTTATTGTAAAATCCTTAAAAACAGATGATTGAGCGCTTTCTTCCCTCTCAAGCAGGGATTTCATCAGAATCTAACTTTTCCCCCCCAAAATTTCCCCTTAAATAGTGAATTACATCATTAAATCATTAAAACCTGGTGACTCATCTTATTAACATATAAAATTCATAAATATGCATTCAAAATATATTCATTCAAAATATATTCAAAGTGTAAAGTCCTAAGAAATAATATAACTATAAAAACAAATAACTATATCTTAGACATTTTATATGAATGTGTGTGTACATATTTTTGTGTAACATTATTTCATTAACTCCACTTTTTTGTATAACAAGGGCTTAATAGAAATAACTTCATTCAGCCCAGGGACTTGACTTGCTTGTAACATAATTTGCCATCTTAGCTCCCTCTCTTCTATGTAACTTCTATAATTACCCCCTCTGGGGTTCTTTAAAACCTTCTTTAAGATGGCAAATTCAAAACCTAAAAAAACAGAGCAGTTTGTGGAATGTTTACATAAAGCATTGTTTAGATTTTTATTAAGTATTTGGTAAGTGTGCTCATAAATCCTGTCCTTTAAATGCCTTTCTGTCTTACCGACATAAAAACTAGGGCAGGTTTTACACAGCACTAAATAAATCACACCTATAGTTTGACAATTACCTTTTTCAAACTTTATTTCTGTCCTTAGAATGTTGTTTAGTGTAATACTCTCCCTAGTGTAAATATATTGGCACTGGGAGCAACGCCCACATTTTGAAGTGCCATACTTATCATTATTTTTATTCTTAAATTCACTTTCAAAACATTTTTTCAAATTGGGTCCAACTTTATAAACAAAATTTTATTACCAACTACAGTCCATAGCTTCAAATTATTTCTCAACATAACCCAATTGTCATTCATAATTTTCTCCACCTCATATGTTTAATTTCCAAAAGGAATGACCATAGATTTTTCAAAATCCTTATTGTCTTCAGGTCCTTTGTTTGTTTCTTCACCCATATTGTGTGGGTTCCCTAAAAGGGGTTTGTATTTCTTTCCCCATTCGTCCCTTACAAAATTAACATAGTCATTAATGTTTTTAGTGGGGTACCCTCTTTCCTTAAATAATCTAGCTACTATTGCCAGTTCTTCATCAATATCTTCCTCATTAGATGTCATTCTTGCTATCCTAATGAGCTGGCCTTTCAAAATACTATTTTTTTGTTTTGTTGGGTGATTACTCGAATAATGTAGGTATGAGTTACTAAAATGTGGTTTTCTATAAACCTTAGATTTAAATGACCCATTTTCCTTTTGAATATTTACATCTAGATAGTTTGTACCATTCTCTTTATATTCATAGGTGAATCTTAAAAATTCTGTACTGTCATTAAAATACTTAATCATTTCTTGAATCTTAGTCTTCGGACCTTTCCACAAAATAAAGATATCATCCAAGAATCTAACATATAATTTTGTATATTGAAAAAAATCACTTTTAAACACAACATTATGTTCCCAGTCCAATAACACAAGGTTTGCATAAATGGGGGCACAAGACGCCCCCATAGCCACCCCTTTGTGTTGCCTGAAATATTCTCCTTCAAAAAATATGAAATTATGGTCTAAAACAATCTCCATAAATTCCATAATTAATTCAATTTTATTACTTATAAGTTTTGTGTGCTTATTTAAACTCTCGGAGAACCATTCCAGACCTTCTTTTTTTGGAATAGATGTATATAAATCTATTATATCAATAGTAATGAAAGTTATATCTTTATCCCACAAATCTTTGTTTATTTTACCTAAAAAAAATCCCAAGAGTTCCTAATCATGTGGTCTGCATTAATAACTTGATTTTTTAACCATTTATCTATCAGCATCCCAAAGGGGTATGTTTTGGACCCTCGACCTGACACAATAGGTCTAAGTTTCAAGTTTTCTAGTCCTTTATGTGTCTTGGGTATTCCAAACATTGTAGCTACTAGGGGTTTCTTAACTTTTAAAAAAATTGTATAAATCATTTGAAATTCTTTCCTCCAGTATGTATTCTTCTAAATAAAAATCTATTTTTTTATTACTAATATTGATCTCGTTTAAGGAAGCTGACGTGTAAGTCAATGAATCATTTAACATTTCAAATATTTTGTGGGAATATTCTAAGCTGTTGTAGAACACCATACCACCTCCTTTGTCAGGACGCATCACTCTGATACTCTTGTCCCCTCTCAAACATTTTAATATTTCATTTTCTTCTTTAGTTAAATTTTTATTTTTAAAAATGTTTTGTTCTCTACCTTTGAGTTTATATATATATATATCTTCCATTATTGCTTTTTCCAAGCTAAATAAAATTGGATCTAGGGACGGGTTAAAAACACTCTTATTCTTGGGTTCATACTTTAGCTTCTCTTTATTAAATATTTTTTGTCCTTCAAACATATATGCTAAATTAAGCTTCCTTAAAAACATTTTTAATTCAATAATAGTTTGTGTATAATCAAACTGTCTAGCTGGAACAAATTTCAAACCTTTCATACAGAGAGAGAAATGTTCCTTAGACAGCTCAACTCCTGCAAAATTGTAAATATGATATCCTAACAGTGTATGTCTCACTCCAGCTTGAACAATATTCCCTACCATTCCTCCCTTTTGTTCCTGTTTCCTTGATTCCTCCACCCTTGTGGGTATTTCCTTACCTCCTGTAGCCCCACGTCCCATTCCTGCTGGTATTGAAAAGTTTGTGGTTCACATACATCTTCATCATATCTTTCAGTGTTGTGTTTCCTTCCATAACTTCTATTTTCTTTAAGTTCTTTAAACTTTCCTCTATAATATTCAATATCTTGTCCTTTATTACTTTTTTTGTTTTTGTTATTATTCAATATATATGCTCTATGGTTTTTATACTCTGTCAAGTCCCTGTGCATTTTTTTACACTTAATTTCATACAATTTATTACATTTAAAATCTATATTATCCATTTTTCTATAATATAAATTTTCATACTCTGAAAATAAAAGATCAGTAGTAATTTTTCTATTCAATATTTTAGTTACATTTTCGGACAATGTTGTGATGATAACAAATATGCTGATATAGGAGATTTTAATGATGTGAACGAAGGAAATGTAAAACAAATGATTTTTACTTTTGAAACTAAAATGCTACAAATTAAAAAATTACAGCTAGAGAATGTATATTTGTCCGAATGCATGGCAAAAAAGATTGTACCCAGAGGACTAAGAATCTATAAATTTCCTTTCGGTTTAGAATATGATGACAAACTGATAGCAGAATTTACTGAAATGTTTAATAGACATGGTTTGGAAATGTTGGGTAAATTATTAAAAACAATGACACAAAACTGAGTCAACTTATAGAAAAAGCTGAAGCGGATTAGGGAGCACATATACCATATTCGTATTGGGTCTATCCATAATGCATTAGCAAAGCATACCATGACACTTGGAATGGAACACCAATTTGTTTTCTGTGTCCTTCAAGCTTTGTACAATAATGTAAGAGGGGGTGATATGGTGAACTTCACCTTGGAGAATGAGCTTAAGTGGATCATTAGGTGCAGAGCCGATAGAGCACCTGGATTGAACGATAAGGTCCAGATTAGACCTATCTTAAAAAAGAGGAGGCTATGCAGACCTAAATAATCAATTGTTCCATTTACATCTGTTCCCCTCAGGATAGTTGTATGTTATCTTATGCTGTTGACTTCAACCCTTCCCCCCCCTTTTCTCCCCCCCCCTCCTTCCCGTTTCCCTCTTTTTTCCTACTTTTATTGGATTTTTTAATTATAACTATGCTAAAGATTTTGGGACATATGTTCATTCTTGAGCATTCATATCCACCTGCTTGACACTGTTTGTAGTTGTTTGTCATGCAGAGATCTTGGGATACATGTTTAGTTATGTCCACTTCCAAGTGTATGCATTTTACTGCTGAAAGTTACTGTGCCCCATTATGTTTTTGTATAATAGCTTGTGCTTTTAATACACTTTTATGATACTTCAGTCTGTAGCATAGAAGTTGATGCTCCAGAAATAGCGTCTGTCTGATGTGTGGACATTTGAAGTGTTGTATTTATATTTAACTCTTCGGATATCAGGTTGTCTCCTGTTAAGTTATGGGGCCCGCTCTGATATATAGTCCTCTGTATGCACTTATATATCTTTTTATATTACCTTTGATGAGTTGTGATATCTATTCTAGTGTGCTGTGAGAATGCTTGTTTTGTTAGACTTTGCTATTCTTGAATATAACAGTCCCTATGTCATATGAATCTATTTTACAGTCTAAATGCTTAGGTTTTACTGCCATCTACTGACAACCTTCAAACGTCACTGGCTGTGCAGATTTTCTCTGGTCTAAGTGACGTCGTTACGTAGCGTGAATACACACTCAGAACTAAGGAGCGTTTTGAATTTACGCTTGGATGTATTATATCACGCCAAGCTTTTGTTTTAGGAATGCTCTGAATATTTCATGGATTACAGTTACTGGTTTGACATATCCATTAATTTCACTTGGTAAGCTTTTTATGTTTATATATGCGGATACGTTTAACGTGTATGGGCTTGTCTAAGTGCTCACCTGAGCTGGTTTACTTTGAAGCCTTTTATTTTGAGGCTGTTATCTCGACGTATTTAAAATTTTTAAACATGTTGGTGTTTAAACACACAAGTCGCTGTGCTTGAGTGTTTGATTTATTTATTTTACACGTTTGATGCCTTGTCATCTTGCACACAACTTTTTACTAATGGGGCATTTGATCGTTCTTGTAAATACGGCAGATGTTTGCTAGAACGAGATTTCAACACTGTTCTTGCCCTTCAGTTGTTATGGGGTGGGTTGTTATAACCCTATATGTCAATGTCAATGTGTTTAACTTGCTTTTAGCATTACTTATGTGAAGCGCTTGCTTTAATGCAGGTTTAACTATGTTCGTTTATGAGATTTTAATATAGTTTTTAAAATAACTTTTGTCCTACGGGCAGTTACAATTTTATAAGTCAATATTGATGTATTTAATTTACTGTCTATATTATTTATGTGAAGTTTCAATACTTGTTTAATTTTATATGTTTAATATTTATGTGGTGATGCTTTTGTTAACCAGCATTGATTGGTTTGAGCTCGACCAATTACTAGAGCTCTTAGGACATTTAAACCTGTTCAGTAGTCACCTTTTTGTAAAAGTCTGAAGAAGCCTAAGGGTGAAAGCGCTTACTGGAATAAACTTCTTTTTGATCAACTTTGGATTTTGGACTGTCGTTTGGAGATTTATAGGTGATTTATATGCCATTAGGAGACCACACTTGAACCTTATGACTGTTTTGTTATCTACTTTTTTATCCAGTGTGGGTTCCGTACTCCGTTTGCTGTGTGTGCTGCTTTTGTTATTAGTAATAAAAAAATAGATTTTTATTTAGAAGAATACATACTGGAGGAAAGAATTTCAAATGATTTATACACTTTTTTAAAAGTTAAGAAACCCCTAGTAGCTACAATGTTTGGAATACCTAAGACACATAAAGGACTAGAAAACTTGAAATTTAGATCTATTGTGTCAGGTCGAGGGTCCAAAACATACCCCTTTGGGATGCTGATAGATAAATGGTTAAAAAATCAAGTTATTAATGCAGACCACATGATTAGGAACTCTTGGGATTTTTTAGGTAGAATAAACAAAGATTTGTGGGATAAAGATATAACTTTCATTACTATTGATATAATAGATTTATATACATCTATTCCAAAAAAAGAAGGTCTGGAATGGTTCTCAGAGTTTAAATAAGCACACAAAACTTATAAGTAATAAAATTGAATTAATTATGGAATTTATGGAGATTGTTTTAGACCATAATTTCATATTTTTTGAAGGAGAATATTTCAGGCAACACAAAGGGGTGGCTATGGGGGCGTCTTGTGCCCCCATTTATGCAAACCTTGTGTTATTGGACTGGGAATATAATGTTGTGTTTAAAAGTGATTTTTTTCAATATATGAAATTATATGTTAGATTCTTGGATGATATCTTTATTTTGTGGAAAGGTCCGAAGACTAAGATTCAAGAAATGATTAAGTATTTTAATGACAGTACAGAATTTTTAAGATTCACCTATGAATATAAAGAGAATGGTACAAACTATCTAGATGTAAATATTCAAAAGGAAAATTGGTCATTTTAAATCTAAGGTTTATAGAAAACCACATTTTAGTAACTCATACCTACATTATTCGAGTAATCACCCAACAAAACAAAAAAAATAGTATTTTGAAAGGCCAGCTCATTAGGATAGCAAGAATGACATCTAATGAGGAAGATATTGATGAACTGGCAATAGTAGCTAGATTATTTAAGGAAAGCGGGTACCCCACTAAAAACATTAATGACTATGTTAATTTTGTAAGGGACGAATGGGGAAAGAAATACAAACCCATTTTAGGGAACCCACACAATATGGGTGAAGAAACAAACAAAGGACCTGAAGACAATAAGTATTTTGAAAAATCTATGGTCATTCCTTTTGGAAATAAAACATATGAGGTGGAGAAAATTGTGAATGACAATTGGGTTATGTTAAGAAATAATTTGAAGCTATGGACTGTAGTGGGTAATAAACCAAATTTTGTTTATAAAGTTGGACCCAATTTGAAAAAATGTTTTGAAAGTGAATTTAAGAATAAAAATAATAATAAGTATGGCACTTCAAAATGTGGGCGTTGCTCCCAGTGTCAATATATTTACAACAGGGAGAGTATTACACTAAACAACATTCTAAGGACAGAAATAAAGTTTGAAAAAGGTAATTTCAAAACTATAGGTGTGATTTATTTAGCGCTGTGTAAAACCTGCCCTAGTTTTTATGTCGGTAAGACAGAAAGGCATTTAAAGGACAGGATTTATGAGCACACTTACCAAATACTTAATAAAAATCTAAACAATGCTTTATGTAAACATTCCACAAACTGCTCTGTTGTTTTAGGTTTTGAATTTGCCATCTTAGAGAAGGTTTTAAAGAACCCCAGAGGGGGTAATTATAGAAGTTATATAGAAGAGAGGGAGCCAAGATGGCAAATTATGTTACAAGCAAGTCAAGTCCCTGGGCTGAATGAAGTTATTTCTATTAAGCCCTTGTTATACAAAAAAGTGGAGTTAATGAAATAATGTTACACAAAAATATGTACACACACATTCATATACAATGTCTAAGATATATTTATTTGTTTTTATAGTTATATTATTTCTTAGGACTTTACACTTTGAATATATTTTGAATGAATATATTTTGAATGCATATTTATGAATTTTATATGTTAATAAGATGAGTCACCAGGTTTTAATGATTTAATGATGTAATTCACTATTTAAGGGGAAATTTTGGAGGGAAAAAGTTAGATTCTGATGAAATCCCTGCTTGAGAGGGAAGAAAGCACTCAATCATCTGTTTTTAAGGATTTTACAATAAACGAAATACTTTGAATCCAGTTTGCAGTAACAGTGCTTTGTTTCGAGTGTTCTTCTATAAAGGCTCATTCTACTAGAGCTGGGGCTTCTTCTGGTGCTTTTTTTCAAGGAGTTAGATACCAATTCTATTCTTGAGGCAGCTTCTTGGACGTGCTTATTTTTACCAAGCACTACAAGTTGGATGGAATCTCCAGAGCTAGAGCTGGTTTTGCTAGGGCCATCCTTCATGGCTTCCTAGAGGGCTGTATTGGTCCCTCCTCCTCCCAAGTTTCTTTTTGAGCTCTGGCACTCTTCCAGCATAAAGAATACTGCAAAAGGGAATGGAAGGACATGGCAGTTGTGTAAAGTCTTACCATAACAGTAGATGTATTTTCCTTCACTGTTGCAGTATTCACTCCCTCCTCCCCTTTGTCCTTTTTCCTTCTTGAATGTACTGGTTGTGTCTTGATTTTTCTTGGACTGGTATCCCTACTGGGCCAATGAGTTCTGAAGATGGTAAGTCCGGATGTCACCTTTATGCCCTATGCTGTGCAAGGAGCATACGTGTGATGTTCATACCTTAAAGCAGCAGTAGGATTTTGTATACTGGCTGGGCGTCAGGCTACCAGAGATTGGAATCCCTAGCGTAAAGAATACTGCTACAGTGAAGGAAAGGAACATGTACTGTTATGGTAAGATTTTACACAACTGCCTTTTCATGTATATATATATTTGCAACAAATAGATCTACTACAGTCATGTGTCCCTTTCCTTTCACTTTTAAGACTATTAATTGTTCTAATTTGCCCATTTAAAGCTTCACCTATTTTTCATAGTTCTTTATTTCCTATATCCAGAACTTGGTTCTTCATATACTATTTCTTTGGATTGAGGTACCTGTTGCAATATCTGCTATTGTCTCCTAATAACATTCTTTACATTGTTCATTCTCCTATTAAAGTTAAGACACGTGTACACTTTTTCTATTGCTAATATTATTTTGGACTTCAAAAGTCTTTTCAAACAACATGGGTTTCGTTATCTGTTGTCTCACAACTTCTTACAGTTACTTATTTTATTGTGGTTGTATCTCTCTTGGAGACTTTTGAATGTAACTGAAACACACGATGCTCGTTTTAGACACATAAAGAAACAAAAATGAATTAAGTGCTTTCGTTGCTTTAATAATAAGAACTTCATCAGAATAATCAATGTAATCCAAACTTCTTATTTAAACAAATGAACAAACAATGAATGTAAAATTTAGCTATTTAGCGACTGCAGTGGCAGTGTCTTAGCTTTGATACTTGCTTACAAGCTAAGATAGTTCCAAGAGGGTTGCATATAACCAAAATGCCAACTTATCATGACACTTATCCAGAGTTGCTAAAGCAATGGCAGACATTGAATCTGAATTGCTCAAGGCAATATATGAGAATTATGAATGCACTCTTTGACTCTACTGAAAGTAATCCTAAAAGTGAAATTCTGGAACTTTCTAGGGACTTGTTTGTTGATATTGAAACTAACCCATTTTGTGTTATTTCATGAGTCAATAGAAAGATTGGCAGACTTTGAAAAGGGGCTAACTGAGACTAAAAAATGAAAATTAAGAAGGGATTTTAATGATTTTAAAAATGGTGCTGTCTTTACTTGGTCAAATAGCAGCGGTCACTGTAGAGACAAGGGGGTGGAGCTTCAACAAACAAATGAGCCACAGCAATTGGTTGAAGCATCACAAACTGTTATACAGTGTTTGCAGCATGAAAGGGTAATAATAGATTTGAAGATTGTGACCGCTGTGGACCCTTTGCACTAGGTTCATAGGTTCATACTAGGCTATCTGCCCTGGGGCATTTATAAGCCTAGCCCGATTGTGTTTGGCTTACGCCACCCCGTGATTTGAGTATACTGTGCCCTTTTTAAAGTTTAGTTTACTGTGCCTCTGTCTAATAGTGACACGGAAGTAATCCCCGAGACAAACCTACGATTCCCCATCCACTCATCAAGATTCTTCTTGAAAAGAGTCAGTGAGGTGCTCTGCCTAACATGAATTGGAATTCTGTTCCAGAGGGAAGGGAGCCTCTGGGTTATGAATCTGTCCTTCCAGCATGTTCTATTTATTTCTGTGCTGAGGTTCAAGTCCCTCGAGCACGTGGCTCTAAGGGATTTAGATTTACTGAGGTGGAGCATGTCCATTAATTCTGGGTTGGACATAGCTTTATATGTCAGGCATAGATCGCCTCGAAGTAGGCGGTATGCAACTGAGTAGAGCTGGAGTTTTTTTAACCGAGCAGCATATAACATCTGTTTGAGTCCCTTGATCCTCCTGGTGAGGTACTTTTGGGGTCTTTCTAATTGCTGCAGGTGTCGGGTAAGGTACATCCCAAAGGGGGCATTGTATTCTATGATGGGCCTGATGAGGGATGAATAAAGGGGCACGATTACCTTTCTTGATCTAGATGTGAATCCTTTCATGATGAGGTGGGCTATGTAGAAGGTCTTTCTAACCACTTTGGCAATGTGGTTGTCAAAGGAGAGATTGCTATCAACTTGGGTCCCCAGATCCCTAATTACTTTCTCTGTACTTAATGGGTTACCACCTATGTGGTAATTTGTGGGCACATTGTTTTTGCCAAAGGGTATGACTATACACTTTTTGCATTTAGCTTTAGACCATGGCTCTGGCACCAGTTATCCATCTCTGCGAGACCTTTTGAAGGATGTTTGTGTCAGCTGGAGAGTCGATTATGGCACCCAGTTTGCAGTCATCTGCGAACTTGGTGAGCCATAGTCCTCCCACGTTGGCCTGTACCTCAGAAAAGTGAATACCGAACAAGAGAGGTCCCAGGACAGAACCTTGTGGGACGCCACTTGTGACCAGTTTCGAGTCTGACATGGTTCCAGCAACTCTGACTCTGTGGGTTCTGTCTTTGAGCCAGTTTGCGACCCATCTTGTGACATAGGGGTTTATATTTAGGCTGGATAGCTGATCTATGATGCCCGAGTGGGGTATTGTCAAATGCCTTTGCGAGGTCCAGATAGGCTGTGTGGACTACCTTCCCTTCATCTATGGCCTTGGTGACTGTTTCGAAGAAGTCGACCAGGTTCAAAAGGCAGGATCTGCTCTTGACAAAGCCAAATTGGGTAGGATCTAGTGTCTGTAGGTCCCCAATGTCTTTGTTTATGAGTTCCATGATGATCCTCTCCATAGCCTTGCATACTAGGCTAGTCAGGCTTATGGGGCGATAGTTTCCAGGGTCCGCAGAGGCGCCACCTTTGTGGAGTGGGACCACTGTTGCTGTACGCCATTCTTTGGGCACATATCCTGTAGTGAGGCTGAGATTGTACAGCAGTTTTACTTGAGGGATTAGTTCTTCTTGGAGTTCATGTAGGACGCAACCCAGGACGCCATCTGGTCCCATGGACGCAGTGTTTTTTGCTTTAGAGAGGGTGGCCTTCACCTGAGCATCAGAGATGTTTGGGAGGCTGCACTCTGCCGGGATAGATACTTGCTCTTTTGAGGGGGAGGGGGTGGAGAAGTTTGCACTGAACCTCTCTGCCAGGATATTGGTGATGTCTGTGGGTTCAGTGTATTTTTTGTCGTTTAGAATCAACTCAGAACAAGTCTGGGAGTTGCATCCCAGGTTCCTAACATAACTGAAAAAAGCTTTATGATTGTCTTTAGTGTCCTGTGCAATTTTTTTCTCTAAGCTGGCCTTGGAGGATTTTATGAGGGATCGTAATTTTTTGCTAGTACTGATCAGAGATGCCTTCCCTTTTAGGGATTTTGCTCTATCATGTAGTAGCTTCCTCCTTCTGTTGTACAGTTTATTTATGGCTGGGGTCCACCAGACTGGACACCTGCCTTTGGATGATTGGGTCTTGATTTTGTTTGGGATAGCATGATCCATGCATTCCTGGAGATGTCCGTAGAATGCGTTTATATAGGATTCTGCAGTTTGGGCCGTAGTTTCCACTGGCCCTGGGGCCTTGAAGGGATTCCACTTCAGTTTTGAGAAGTGTGAAGTTCGCTTTGTTTTTCACTGTGGTTTTCTGGGCTGGGGGTGGGGTTGGGATGTGGATATACAGTGAAATTAATTTATGGTCTGATCTTACAAATGAGGGATATACTTCTGGTATGGAGCATAGGGTCCCCATGTTGGTAATGATCAGGTCTAGTATGTTTTCCCCTCTTGTGGGAGTGGTGACTAGTTGTTCCATAGCATTTGAGTTTATAAATTCCAGGAACCTTTGGGCTAAGGTGCTGGGGCTTGAGTAATGCTCCCAGTCTATGTTTGGGTAGTTGAAGTCACCCAATATAATGGTGTTTGGAGAGATCTTAGTGTTCTCCAATGCTTTCAGGAAAGCCGAGTGGGATTCCTGACTTTGAGAAGGTGGTCTGTAGGATGCTATAAACTGAAAAGCAGTTTTGTCCACTGTCAGTTGCACATGGATGGTCTCCGATACTTCGTGCACTGCCACTAACCTGTAGGTATGGATATCCTTGATAAATATGGAAACTCCCCCTCCTTTTGTGGTTCGGTCCTGGTTTTGGGGCCAAAAAGCATGATATGAGATATAACCTGGTAGTGCTGGGGTGCTCTCTGGAGCCTTGAACTAGGTTTCTGCCACTGCACAGATATCTATGTTCTCCATACTGAGGAGAGCTTCGAGTGCATGCATCTTGAGGTTAAGACTTCTGGCGTTTAGCAGCATTACCCTTAGTTTCTTGTTCCTTGTGTTGTCTATGGTGGTGGGTTTGACTTTTGAGCCTTGCCTAAAAAAGGCACTATGGGGGTGGCGAGAGCCTTTGCCAATATCCGAAAGCCCAGGGGTGACAGGTGCAAGCCGTCCCTAGCGAAGCAACGTGGCTTGTCGAGCATGTCATCCCAGGCTGACAGACACTGGATCCCCTTTGAATGACACCAAAATTTTAGCCAATTGTTAAAATCGATCATTTTGTCTTTATACTGTGGCATCATTCTAGGTGAGGGTAAGATGCTGCTCAAGGTCAGGGTCATACCGGCCTGGGCTACATGATCAGAGAGCTCCTCTATGTCTCTCTTCATGTAGTCGAGGGAGGTACATCTCAGGTCATTCACGCCAGCATGTACAATGACTGAGTCATATTTGTATTTGCTTTGGAGTGACCTGAGTGCTTGCGTTATGTGGCGGATCCTAGCGCCAGGCGGGCAGCTCACTGTGACCTTCTCTTTATTCAGCCTGGTGAGCGGGACGTCAGTGTGTCTGACAGTAGAGTCACCTATTACAAGAGTATCAGGTGTGTTATTCAGCCTTAAGGGCTGTGACTGCTTGGCACACTGACTTTGTGTGCTATGTATTGTACGTGTTGTTTTTGGGGGTAGCGTTTGCTTGGATGTCTGCTTTGGAGGTCTCTGTTGCTTAGGTAGATTTTTATTTAAAGCCTCCGAGTATGTTTTTGTGTTATGTGTTTGGTTCGCTGTTGTGGTGGGACTATGTGATACTGGAATTGTGTTGTGTGAGGTTACCTTCTCCTCCTGACTGGTTACACCAGTTTTGATATGAGAGAGCTCAGCCTCCAGTTTGGCTATATGGTTGCATCTCTCACATATATTTGAACCTGTTTGGAGGAGGAGAGGGTTGTCCGTGTACATGAGACAGTTGTAACATTGCCTCAAAATTCCCAGATTCACCAGCTGGACTGGAGAGGAAACCATTGACTGACCTTTGGACATGCTAGAGTAATATAGGGAACTGAATTAAAACGGACCAATAGGGGACAAGGTAATCATAGAGAGTATAAGAGTAAGTAGTGCTTATGGTTTATTAGTGCTAACTTGTAAGATTACTTATTTGGACCAGTGAGGGGCCTTAGAATGACAGTGTAATTTGATGATGGTAATTTAGTTTTTAATGTAATGAGTACTACAACGGAATGTAATGAGTACTACAACGGAAGCCATTGCCATTACCCCCACAACACGAATGGAGGAACAGTTACAGCAATTGAGGACAAATGAAAGGAAGGAATGTAAATCAGGGGCCAGTTACAAGGAGCCATTCCAGGAAGTAAATGAACACAGTGTAATTTAATGATGGTAATTTAGTTTTTAATGTGTTAACTGAGAGTGAGATTGCAGAGTCTAACAAAGAACTTACCTTTATACCAGCAGACACCGCAGATATTTCTCAAACCTTATCAGAACTGAAATTGTTTACCAGACAATTGAATCTGTGATAATAAAAATTATACAGCTGCTCTTCTGTTGGAGAGTGAGCTCATTTATACCAAAAAGTAATCCCTTAATTTCAGCATTTGCTTGTGAAAACAAAATATACGAATTATATACAGTGAAACAGAAAAATGCATTTAGTAATTTAAGTAGTGAACAGATAAAAAGGCTATGCAGTCATTAATAGAAAATAAACATATAATAATTAAAAATGCTGATAATTTCTTTCCTGAAGCGTTTGTGCTTCAGTTTGTTTGTATTTGTGTTATTTCTTGAAGTGTTTACATTTGTCTTTGCAAGCATCTGACATTGCTTTTTGCCAGCTAGGCTTCTGGCATTGCCCATGATAGCCATTCTCTTATTTCCTGTTGTCTCGTTCTCCCTTCTTGCATATTGGGCTGCCTTACCACCCTGTAAATAAACTTGTGGCTTAATCCTTAGAAATTGTGATCCCTCCACTTCAGTTTAAATGTAGCGTGTCACTGTATTCTCACACTAGTTTCAGTGGTTCCTTGCCATTTCCAGTTGGATGCAGTCAGTTCTGGCTGTAAAATCTCAGATTTTATGCTGTTGTATACCGTTATGTCACATCACCATTTGCTTCAGAGCTTCATCAAGTCTTTTCTGCCTTGTAATATTTTCTCTGCCACCTTAACCTCTACTCCACTCTAGTCATGCTACGTAGACAAACACACACACGTTTTCAGTCTTTATCAAGTAGGCATCAAGAACTGATATGGTGACCTTAGGGCTGGCAGATACGTTAAAAACGATAGCAAAAACTTACAATTTTGCTGAATACTTGAGGGTGACATTTATTTATTTAATTTCAGCATTTATAATATAATCAACATTATCCATATTCAGTTGCCGTAGCCACTATCAGCTGTTTTAGCCTGATCAGCTAGAGTGCTAACTGCAGAACCAATACTGCTAAGAAAGATGGTGAACAAAAAAATATATCCCTAGATGTGTCCAGAGGCTCTTGTTGGTTCAATGGCACTGATACCAGCATGGTATGCTAAAAGTTTTAATTTTGAGTCCTAGATGAGAGCTAATATTTCACTTCTATGAACCCTACATGCGAGGATTGTGTTTTCTATGAACCCTACATGCGAGGGTTGTGTTTTCATTTAGTAAAACTAAGTGCTAAAAAGGGTATTATATTACTGTTCTGATTACATAATAGTACAGCTGTCCTGCTTTTATCCCTCATTGTAGTATGTAAAAGTATGTGTTATGAAAAAAGCTGACGCAAGATTGTAGTACGGGTTAATAAGAAGTAAGGAATGGCTTTTGGCAAAATATAGCCATGTGTGGAGGTCCAAATTTCCCTTCTTAAACTGCAGTATGTATATTTTTTACTATTTAAACCCCTGAGTAGTAGTAGCTCAGCTAAAGCCATTTGCAACAACTCTTAAAATAACAGGACTAAGCACTGTAAGTAATAAAAACAGAGACTTGCAACAATGCAAGAAACCTTATGTAATTGTCTGTTTTCTTTTCTTCTTGAAGTCGTGCACTAGAGATGTAACCGTTGATACTGTTTGACTTGCTTGCCATCTGTGATAAAAATGTCTTGAACTTTAGTTTCTAGAGCTGTAGGTCTCCACAGCCTCTAGATGGCAGCATGGCCTTGCTGCCCAAGCAGTTATACCCTGTATCTGTTAATAGTTTGATGCTTGAACTCCGCAACTGGCTTCTACATCACTTAAATGACCATGGACAGAAGCTTCATGTTTCACATGAAGTCTGTAAAGTTGTGATTTGCGTTTTTTACGGGAGCTCTTGCATTGATTTTTCTGATAATTTTGGGGCATCTTTTTAAGTTAAAAATATTTTTTGCGTGAAAGCATTTCTTTTTAAATATGGTTTCTTTGACCGAGTAAGTTGGAATATCTACCACCTTAGCAATTAATGTGGTTTGATTGCCAGATTTGGATTGAATTCATGTTGGCCATTAATACAATTTTATTGTGTGTACTAAGTACCTAACAATTATTCACACCATAAAATTATCTGTAACACTGTTTTCTTGGCATGCAATACTTTGGAAAGCACTTGCTTGCTTCTGGTAGAGCAAGACAAGTGCAGGCTTTAGAATGTGGTATGCTGTTGTATAAAATGTTCAACATTCCCCAAATGTTGTACAGCTGTGGAGTTGTGTGTGTGTGATATATAAAAAGCTTGGGGGATGGACCTACAAAACACTTTTTTCAGGCTGCCCTTTTACTGTTTGTAGCAGGTGGCTTTTGGTGTAGTACATTCGCATTTCTTTAGATGTTTAGAATTGGGTCTTGATTTCACATAGCAAAACCAGAATCTTCATTGTGTACTGGCATTGATCCTTGAAACAGTGTAAAAAGGACCTGCCGTGATTCACTCTGATATTTTGTCTGTAGAGAAAAGAATTATTTTTTTTATTGCCATTATGCTTAAATATTTCTTTAGTCTTGATTAGCATGATCAAGGGTCTACAGTGAGTGTGTATGTTGACAAGTCATTCCACATCCATGCTACCATACGCAAGCAATGTTGCTATAAAGGAGAGGCAAGAGGTAAAAGGCCGGGAGAAAATAGGATATTTTTTGTCTCAGTATGCCAGTGTTTGCTTTTCTATTTTGTTTTTGATCATGTTGATTTTTTACTGTTTCACCTTTGTTAGATAAGTTGTAGTCTTATCTTGTGTTTCTTTTCTGCATGTCATCACAAACTGACATTCCTGTTTCATAGTTTAGAGAGATTTTCAGGCAACTGTGTATAGAACATGTGCAGTATTGAAATACTTGTATCTGTAGCCCACAGATGTGCTTGATCAGCTTTTTTGAAATGGAACTTGTTGCAGCCTATGTGTATGGTTTTTATTATGTACCAGAAACCTTTAGCTATAGGCTATTTAGATTAACATAGCATCAAATCATAGTTGACTTTGCTTTTAAAAAACACATGATACACTTTTTGATCTGATGACAGTTTCTTCCACATTATGTTCATACTGATCAAATGATGCCCTTTATCCATATCATGACTGGGTGACAGATTGTATCCATGCCTTTAAGTTTCTGGTAGTTTACACGCCATTTATGGTGTGTGCAAGTGCATTGTGCCCAGCAATATATTTTGAATATTTTAGATAAGTTTAGCTCTTCATCAGCTTTTTTCTATTGCCTAATAATTTATTTGTCTCACTTTTAGTTTGTAGACAACATTTCTTCAAGAGAAGAAGTAGATCAAGCAGAATATTATCTGTATAAGTAAGTATTTTTCTCATGGTTGTGCTCACTGTAAAGCATACAAAGTAAGGGAAAATTGCCTTTAAAGATGGAACTGTTGAGATGTTCGTGTTTCACTGTTGCAGTCATTACTCTTGGATTTATCCTGCTGACAGATTACCCGCAGTCGGCCTGAATTCCAAAGTCTTGGTCCGGCGTCGGTTGCTGTCGCCTCTTCCCTGACTTCAGTGCGCTAGGGGTATAAAAGATGCAGCAGACACCATTTTCTTCAGTCTTTTTTTGCTGTGCGGTGCCCGAAGCAAAAGCAGTTTGCAAGTGCCGGTCGGCCGACTCCTGAGATTTTCAAAATCGAATTTCAGATCTGAAGTCTTCATTAAAGCTAAGTACCCCGTTGGGGAAACTATTTTCTTGCTCCAGACCGATGTCAGAAAAAGTTAACAATTGTATTTCTTGTGGGAAGCAAATACCTCATAAGGATTTTCATTCTTACTGTATTCCTTGCCTAGGCCCTGATCACGACATTGCTAGCTGTCGGTTTTGTGCTAGATTTAACCAACGTACTATTAAGCGTCAGTACGATTTTGCCTTTCATTACTTTGGCTGAAGGTTTAATTATATAATGCTGTCGGAACAGCCGACGACCGGAGTTTATAAAAAGTGCAAGGAAAAGGACAGGCATCCGAGGTCTAAAACCGACGATGAGGCCCCCGCTAGGCCATTTGCCGGTTCTCAGTAAGGCACTTTCGCAGCCCCTGACTCCAGCTACCTCAGAGCCACAGGCCGCTTCCGACTCCCACGTGGAGCCAACTAGGCCTCTGGAAACTATTCCCTCAGATGGGTCTGGAGCCGCTGAGCAGGCATCGGCTTCTGAGGGTGTTTTCAGACCTACATAATTATATGTCAAGCCAACCTCCGCTTCAAAGACCAAGACTAAAACAGCTCTAAAGACAAAGAAACAAGTACAGCATTCTCCTGGACAGACTTCATGCCTAAGAAACAGATGCTTAAAATGGTCGAAGACCTAATTACTTTGAACAGGGATTCCCATCCCCCTCCTGATAAGAGGCCTAGGCAAGAGACAGAATATGACTCTTCTGATCTGGTTTCAATTTCCTCTGATTCCTCTTCTGAACAGGGATACTCTTTTCCTCCCTATGAGGATTCTGATGCTGAAGAATCTATTCCTTCAGCCTCTCCCCCTGAGGATTATTCTTTTGGGGAAACCCTGCATACCATGAGGGAGCATTTTCACTGGGAGAGCCACGATTACTCAGAATCTAAGAAAAGGCTCAGAGATGTTATTTTACTACCTCAGCACAGGCCTCTTGCTATTCCACCAGTTCTAGACATTGTAGATGATGCATTTTCAGAGTCCAGCCTGTCTCCTAGCTCTTTGCCTCCTGCACCTGCTAAGCCAGACAGGTACTACAGGGTTCCAGACTCTCATAAATTTCTATACAAAAACGCTGCTGCTGACCCAGAAAATATTTCTCAGGGTCCCAAAGGGGTCAAGGCTTCTACTGCAAAAAACCCTGTCCCCTCTGATAGGGATTCTAGGGCACTGGACAGATGGGGGGGGGGGGAGTTTACACCTCTGCTACCTTGGCTGTAAGGGCTTTAAATGGCCAGTTTCATATGCTTAAATATCAGCAATACTTAATGTCACTGCTTAAACAGAAAATGTTGACAAATTCTGAATGTTCTGATATCAAGGAAATGCAGGATTTATTGCATGCAGCTAAACAAGTTGGAAAGCATACTTTGCAATGTGGTTTTGATTCACTGGAGGCCTCTTGCAGGGCTGCTGTTATGGGTTTTGTCATCAGAAGGCATGCTTGGTTAAAGGAACAGAATCTGCCTGATCATGTTAAAGCAAAATTATTGGATGCTCCATTACAGCATGATACTTTGTTTGGTGTTGAGGCAGAAGAGGTGTTGAAGAAAATGGAGGATAAAGCGAAATCCATGCAGACAGTTAAGGATTTCCTACAGGTACAGCCACCCGGATTAGTGTCAGACAGGCCACAAAGAGGCAGATACAGACACCCTAGAGGCAGATCCCAGCCCCAAGGCTCATACAGGCCTAAACAATGGGTTGCTTCTACCTCCAAAAGCGGAGAAGACAAATCGCAACCATACAGGAAACAGTCCCAATGACTTTCCTCTGCCAGAACCAAGCACTTATCTTTTGGCAGCCCCCTTAGGGGGAAAACTAGCACTTTTTTCACCAAATTGGCACATGATTACCCAGGACAAATGGGTCTTGAACATAGTGTCTCAAGGCTAAAGGTTCCACTTTCACACCCTGCCAAGGGCAAAAGGTATGCCAGACCTGCCACACAATCAATGGGCAGAGGCACAAAAGCAAGTTTCATCCCTCATGGACATGAGGGCCATTCAACAGGTACCACAACAAGAGCAGGGACAAGGATTTTACTTGAGACTTTTCTTGGTGCCCAGAAAGGACAAAGCCTGGAGACCAATACTGGACGTGTCTACTCTAAACACATTTCTGGACGTTCCAAAATTCAAAATGTTGACTCTGCAGCAGCTACTGCCCATGCTGGGCAAAAAGGCTTGGCTCGTAACTTTGGACCTAAAAGAGGCATACCTGCATGTCCCAATCAGACAATCTTGCAGAAGATACCTCAGATTCATAGCTGGTTCAATGCACTACCAATTCTCTGCACTGCCCTACTGCACCCAGGGTCTTCACAAAATGCCTGGCACCAGTAATTGCATTTTGCAGACAAAGAGGAATTCAAATATATCCTTACTTGGATGACTGCCTTATTCAAGCGAAGAACAAATACATTCTACTAAAGCATCTGGCGTTTGTAAAAAGATTACTAATTTGCCTAGGGTACACAGTAAACGAAAAGAAATCAAAACTAGTACCCTCTCAAGCGATAATATTCCTGGGTGCAAGCTTAAATACAACTGCCCAGATGGCTTATCTCACGCCAGACAAACAAAGGCAACTGACTTCTTGCTTCAAAATGTTGGCAACAAAGACCCAGTTATCTGCAAGAAAAATTCTGCAGGCTTTGAGCTTCATGGCATCCTGCATTCTGCTAATTCCATATGCCAGACTGCATATGAGGAAACTACAATGGTATCTAAAAAGTGTTTGGACTCAACATTGCCACAGCCTGGAAACATTAATTACCCTCATTCCCTGCCTGCAACAGGAGTTTCGATCGTGGGCACAGGCCTGTCACCCCAAAAAGGGACAGCCATTCACCTTACCCACAGCCAGGCAGACACTAACAACAGATGCATCAGATTATGCCTGGGGGGGCCCATATGGCAGGAAAATGTATTCAGGGCACATGGCCCGCAAGCCAGATGCATCTTTATATCAATCAAAAAGAGATGCTAGCTGTTCAGAATGCCCTGACAGCTTTCAAGGATCTACTTCATCCAGGACAACTACTGATAAAGACGGACAATACTACAGTCATGTGGTACATAAACAAGCAGGGAGGCACACATTCCTACCCCCTCTCCAGACAAGCCATGACTGTGGGACACAGCATTGACTTATCAAGTTCACCTACAAGCACAATTCCTGCCAGGAAAAATAAATACTCTGGCAGCCTGGACATTGCCTCAAACTTCTCACTTACTGACCCAACAAAACAATCTGATCCTGCACAGCCAACTCGGGACCTTAAATCTGGCAGCATTGCGGATAATGTAGCCATTCAGAACACTCCTCTTTCCAAAGCTGTAATGGATGTTATCTTAGAGGCCAGGAGGCCCAGTACCAGAAAATCTTATGCAGAAAAATGGAAGAGATTCTGTGCTTGGAACCAGGAACAAGGAATTGACACGTTTGTACCAAATATTCCTCAGGTTTTACAATAGTTAACTGAGATCCTGGAAAAAGGCCTATCCTTTTCATCAATTAAGATTCATGCCTCTGCCATTTCAGCCCATTACAATACGGAACCACCAATGTTTTCTCATCCTTTAATAAGGCAGTACCTCAGAGGAGTCAAAAACATAAGATCTCCAAGGAGAGCACCAACTCTTGCATGGGACCTCAATTATGTCTTGGAAAAACTCACACTTCCTCCTTTTGAGCCAGCCTCAACAGCTGATATAACATTTTTATGCTGGAAAACAGCTCTGCTCCTAGCAATAACCTCTGCAAGACGAGTCTCGGAGTTACAGGCACTCATGGCTGTGGAACCTTTTATCATTTTCCATCCAGACAGGGTTTCTCTGAGGACGAACCCTACATTATGCCTAAGGTGGTGTCCAGTGTGGCCCTTAACCAAACCATTCACTTGCCTACCTTTTATCCAAACCCTCAGAACAAGGGTGAGAGACTTCTGCATTCTTTGGACATACACAGACAGCTTCGCTTCTACTTGGACAGAACTAAAGCTTTCAGAAAGACTGAACAACTTTTAGTGACATATGCTGCAGGATCACAAGGAAAGGCTATCTCAAAACAGACTATTTCAAAATGGATAGGCCACTGCATTCGTTTCTGTTACTCACAGCATGGCAAATTAGTGCCTAAGGCCACATTCTACCAGAGCAGCAGCCACTTCAGCAGCCTTCCTCAGAGGAGTACCAACCAAAGACATCTTAGAGGCTGCAACTTGGAGTTCAGTGCACACTTTTACAAAGCACTACCACTTACCTCTCTACTCTAAATCCAGAGCAGGCTTTGCCACTGCAGTTCTGCAGGGCCTCATAGCCTCTCCTAATCCTATTTAGCCCAGCCACCCATCCTCAGCTTTGGGATTCAACCCAAGAGAAATGACTGCAACAGTGAAACCCGATGAACATAGTGCAGTTGTGTACCTACCATAAATGTACATGTTCGAGTGTATTCACTGTTGCAGTCCAGGTTACACTCCCACCATCCCCCTTTCATTTGCTGGGTCTTATCTGTACTTCTCTTTTCTATACAACCTATGTGGTGTATTTGCTTGTAGATGAAGGAAATGTTTACTTTATTGCATGCATGTTTATTGGCATAACCTTTTTAGTCTACCCTTTTGGGAGCACCTGACATCTGGGGCAAGAAAAACTGAAGAAAATGGCGTCGGCTGCATCTTTTATACCCCTGGCGCACTGACGTCAGGGAAGAGGTGACGGCAACCAACGCCAGACCAAGATTTTGGAATTCAGGCCGACTGCGGGTAGCCTGCCAGCAGGATAACCCCAAGAGTAATGACTGCAACAGTGAATACACTCGAACATCTACATTTATGGTAGGTACACAACTGTACTTTATGAGATGTGGTCAGATGCCTTTAGGTCTGCAGTTCTGGAAGTAAGTTGCTATTGTTTACTTTTTATGTAGCACTGATAGTGGGTTACTCTACTTTTGGGCTTATCAAAGAGACTGCAATAAATTTAAACTGTGAGCAGTTTGGTAAAGCAGACTCACAACTGAAAGAACGTATAGTTTGGTATTTTGTGATACATTCATCCTGCATTGTTAACCAGTGTGTGTGATCACCCTTTTAAAAGCTGGTTTTCCTGTTGAGTAACATGTTTGTTTTAATAAATATTCACTAAATAGATAGCACAGATACATTTTCTTTATAATTCATTTAATACAGGAATAAAAAATACCAAAGTGTAAAACAAACAGATTGGAAATCGGAGAAAATTGGCCTGTAAGCAGTTTCAGTATGCTTTTGAATGTCTTATGGTTTCTGTGTGCCTTGATTTTGGCAGTCGTATGCACCATTTTCATCAAGTTAATCTTAATGTGTTTGTTACTTTTATGTACTCAAAGCACATCTATGTAAATCTTGACTGTTCATGCAACACTCCTGGATAAAACGACAACTTTACCCCAAAACACACACAGAATATTTTCCTTCTCATTTCCCTTTCTTATAAAAACTGAATATGAACATATGTACATCGCTCACCAATGATCAGACCTCTACAATTTGTAATCTGAAATGTAACTCAACTCTTTGTACTCCGAATATAACTTGTGTTCTGTATCTGTGTACTCTTATGATCTATATTAACAATGCTCAACAATTGTCAACAGTGCCATTGCTGCTATTATATATGTAAAAGTTTACTTTTTAGTACTGTTTTGTATAGAGTGTATTTTGCTGCTATGTATTTTATTTAAATGTTTTGATTTTTCTGACTTTTCAGTAACTTGGAGCTTTTCTCTTTGGGCCTCTGCTGAAGAAAAACTTGTGTCCAGTTGGACTTTCCCAGTTAAATGTAAAATGAAATAAAATGAGTAAATCAACAAGTAAAACTTGCAAGAGGGGAAGTAAAGACTGTGTAGCGAACTGGCTTCCCTTTCGAACTGACCTGTTAACCAAGCCATTTCAGTTTCAGCTGTGAGGGTAATTTACCTGATTAAACATTTACCTTAAGGTGAGGAAAATATTTGATGTCCTCCAGTTCCAGGTCTCTGCATACTACTAATATCAATAAAATTCGTTAACCTACCATTCGCTCCTCAAGGGCATTCCTTCATGCTTTTTTATTTTTTTATTTAGAGAACAGGTAGTTTGGAAATCTCATCACAGAAACCACAAAAGCTGAAGAGAAAAACCCAGGTGTCAAACTGTTTGAACTCTTAAGTCTACTCTGACCTCTCTTTCCTTTTCTTACTGTAGCCCTCCAAATGCTTACATGTGAAGGGCAAAAGCCCTTACTTTAATGTATTTTTAGAGTAAAGTGTTGTATATTTTCTCAGCTTTTCATTATTTATTTTGTAATCAGTATGTTTGCTTTATTTGGTGATTTTAAGTGACATTGAGAGAAGCATTTTCGTTCTAAAATAATGTATCTGTAGATCTATATTGTATCTGTGTGTGTATGCGTATATGTATGTATAAACACTTTATATACACTTTATACATATACATACATAATTCTAACTCACAAACACTTACACACAACTCCCACCCAAATGTCAAAACTTTCAGAATTTTTGGCATTAACACCCCCATCCACTTGCCATAACTCTGGTCACGTACCATTTGCATACCTAATCTTTGACATTTCCAAGTTTGATGTGTAACACTACTGTGTACTGGTCTTTTATCCAAAACTTGGAGATGTGCGGAACTGTGAATAACTAGCTTTTCATCAAAAAGGAAAGAGAATTATTTAAATTATGCTTAAATATTTAAGTTGCACTTTTAGTGACCTGTGTGGTGAAACTACTTTATACTTTTCTGCTTTTTTCCATGGTTTAGCCTAAAAAGTTATCTGTTTGCATTTTTTTAATTTGTGTTGTGACCTTAGTCTTGTATTTTAATTTGCAGATTTGCAATTTTTATGTTTCTACAGTATTCTGCACTATTCTGCACTTCTGTTTCCACAAGTAGAATTAGTTGTAAAAACTATCCATTTGTGTTGTAAGCCCTTCTGGGGACATAGTCTTGTAGTTCAGTTCACAATTGTGACAGGACTTGGTACTACTACCAGATTTGACTTGGTTATTTATTACTACATTTTTTCCATAAACAGTATTATTGAAAAATTTCTGCATAGTCTGGTGCCTTAAACTGTAGTTGAAGTTCAGTAGTGAGAGAATTGGCGCTGCTCCAGTTTGTGCTTCAGTGTTTTTATATTCTGCTTATCATTAAGTGCTTAAATTTGCATTCTGAGTCTGCCCCATGCCCCATTATCACATTGTTAAAGTTTCTGTAAGAGCTCCAGTATTGGATTTATTTGATTGGACGCTTCTATACCTAGCCTGCTTGTTCCTCTTTAACCAATCAGCTTGAAAAATAAAACCCTTTAACAACCCTCATACCCTTTTGTTGTGGTGGTTTTGTAAGGCTCTCTCTCTGGAAATCAGATTACCATAAATTGTGGAGGCCAAAGTCCCTCCCCTCTTTCATTGCTGTTTTCTAAACAATTTATGTACTGTGCCCACCCGTTGTTTTCTGTAGATCCATTATATTTAGTGCCCACCCAGCAAATCAGTATTACTGCTGAGTAAACCTTTACTACATATTGTCTCCTGCTAATTTCCTAGAGCTTAGCAAAGCTTGGAGTCTAGCCTGCATTCCAGAAGTGTTTTACTTGTATGCAGTGCCATCCAGGCAAAGTTAAGTACCTTTAATTGCTAAATTGCACTTGCTTAAGTTACTTTGAGAGATCCTTACTGTTTCCTGATTTTATATGTGCATTTCACTGTTTTTTCACAAAAAAGCTACTGCTGTAAGACTGTATTGAAATTGCCTTTAGCAAGGGATTTCCAGCTAGCTGTTTAATTGGTTTGGGGGAGCATTGCACCTGTGAGACTCCTACTGCGTTTTTACAGCTAGGAGGACTTGGTTTATTTATCTTGTGGCAGGAGGTGTTTGTCTACTGTCTCCTTTGGGAAATACACAAAAGGACTTGCAGTATTGTCATTTTATTGGCCAGAGGGCTCATTAGTTAGTTTTCTGTTTTTTTTCTGTGCTGCTATAAATTTCTCATTTGCATGGTTAGCTGTATCCTGTACAGTAGCAAACACCTGGAAAGCAAATTTTCCTTGTAGAACAGTCCATTAAACTGTACCCTGTAACGAAATGTTTGTGTCTTTCGGCTTTTCCCGGTTAAGGGTCGCCACAGCGGAACTTCGGTCTGCTAATGATTGGCAGTTGATTTTTACGTACCGGCTTGCCAGGCCTGACGCACAACCTTCAATGAAGGTATGCTCATTCACGCATGTCTCCACGCAGAAGACGCTCTAGCTGAGAATCAAACCGGACAGCGTCTTACTGTGAGGCGATAACACTACCGCAGCACCACCACCGCGGGTGTACCCTGTAACAAAATAATGTGTAGCAAATACCTTGCACTCTGACAAGCTTATAGTTGGGTGTTGAGTGTTAATACCTAAAGATGTGGTATAGTTCAATATTGTGTAAACATTAAAGTTAATAGAAGTTCGTACTGCTAAGCATAATGTGCCCCAGTAAAGCACCCTTATTAGTCTGCACCAACTAAGCACCCTTAGTAGCCTTCTAACCCCAATAACACCACCCCTTGTAGCTCATCAACCAAAGGACTGGACACTATAAATATGAAATTTCTTAACTTCTCTGTAGTTAGGTTGGTGGATATGGGCATCTTTTGAGGCAGTGTAACAATTACCTCATGTTTACCAAGAAACATGTAATCCTTAAAGATGCAAACACAGTACGCAAGATGTTTACTTGCACAATAACACTAGAGGTTAAACTCTCTTATACAAGTGCACATCTGGTTGTCAAAACCACACACACAAAACACCCACCTGCCATAGCACACAAGACACACACACAGACTAACATATGCTGAGATGATGAAAAGCAATCTTCCTAAACAACAAAGATCACCTTGGCCACCAAGTTGACTAACATACCGACATAGTAAAATCAGCTGAATCGTAAGGTGTTGCTGCTCAGTGCCAGGCACCTAAAAAAGTTTCACTCCCTCCAAGCCCTTCTCACATTCAAGTATAGACATCTGTGCAGTTTCCAAGACCTGATTTAAATCAGCAGAGACTACCCCGGCAGTGCAAGATTTCAGTGCCTTCCACACTTTTAGAGGAGTATCTACACAGACTAGGGCTAAAGGTGGAGATGACTCAGTATTCATCAGTAACAAGCATACTTCTAGAGTGGTCAAACAGAATGACGTGTTAGAAGCTCCTTCACATGCAGATCACCATAGACAAAATCCTGTTTCATATCCTAGCCAGCTATAGGTCACCCTCAATGTCCTGAGAAGCTCGCAATGAATACTTGCACCTACTTGAGACACTTGCCATCCAAGCTAACACCCTACTCGTGGGAGACTTTAATTATCCCTCTGTAGACTGGTAATCCTACATGGCCTCTAATCTATAGACACAGAGATTCTTGGACTTCATAAATACAAATACTCTTGACCAGATAATGAATACACCCACTAGAGGCTCCAACATTCTTGACCTTGTGCTCACAAATATGGGGGAACCCTGCACCTCCTCCCCCAATGTCTCATCCTCCCTGGTAGGGTCTGATTTATAGAGCTGTCTTGTACAAAATCAACTCCATAATCCCATTAAACCAGTTTACAGTTAGGAACTATTCCAAAGCAAATACCTTTTATTAAATAATGGTTTATCAAAATGTAATGCCCCTGCAAACCCCAGGAATAAAACGGCCTGTGCTGAATTTCTCCCAAAATGAGTGCAGTCATGTCAGTGGCTGCATAGAGGCTGTTGTACCTGCCAGAAGTAAGCTGAGGACTAGCCCCAGAAACTGCCCCGGTGGCATCCCAAACAGAATGTAGCACAAAAGGGAAAAAATCATCATGGCAAAAATCAGTAAGGGGTAATGTCCATAAAGATAAAAACTCTCTCTTTGAACTAAGTAGGCAACTAAGAGAACTAATTAGGTTAAACAAAGCTAATTTTGAGGTTGAGATAGCTTTCCAGGTGAAAGATGACCATAAGTACGAACCACAGCCACAGATGCAAGTAAGCTTTATTCAACTGTAGCGCCTCGACAATGCCTTCAAAGAGTTGTTCTTCTTCTTTCGGCTTTTCCCGGTTAGGGGTCGCCACAGCAGAACTCTGGTCTGCTAATGATTGGCAGTAGATTTTTTATGGGATGCCCTAACCTTCAGCGAAGGCACACCCATTCTATGCATGTCTTTTGAACGCCATTCGTCCGTGGGGAGGACATGCAGACTCCACACAGAAGGTGCTCCAGCCGAGAATCGAACATGAGAACCTAGTGCTGTGAGGCAACAATGTTACCGCTGTGCCACCGCGGCTTAATAATGCCTTCAAAGAGTACACATTATATAATAAAAAAGGAAAGTAAAATATATATATATATATATATATATATATATATATATGTGTGTGTGTGTATATAAAATAAACTCTAATAAAACAATTAACACACTAAAAAAATCAATTACATTCTTCCAATTAAAGTCTGTGTTTAACCCTTTCGGGACCAGTGCACCATGTTGTAAAATACACAAAGCTTCTTTATACAGTAATTTATCTTTCAAGGAGACCAATTCCCCCATATATACATTCATTAGTTCTAAAGTACAGACTTTAAAAAGTCTAAAATCACCGCAATGATAATTTCTAAATTGCACTGCTAAAGGGTTATCACAGCATCTATCTTTTATATCCCTAATATGCTCCTGAAACCTCACCTTAAACATTCTTTGACTTTACCTCACATAAAATTTCTCACATAGGCACTTTTAAAATATAAATGATACTAGCAGTGTTACATATCCGCGGTGGTGGTGCTGCGGTAGCGTTGTCACCTCACAGTAAGACGACGTCTGGTTCAACTCTGTTAGAGCGTCTTCTGCTTGGAGACCTGCGTGAATGGCGTACCTTCGTTGAAGGTTGTGCATCAAGGCTGGCAACTCGGTATGTAAAAATCAACTGCTAATCAAATCATTAGCGGACCGGAGTTCCGCTGTGGCGACCCCTAACCGGGAAAAGCTGAAAGACACAACAACAACTAGCAGTGTTACATGAACAACTCTGATTTGGGCTAAAACTGACTCCATTCATTTTTAGAAACTGTATCAACTACGAGTACAAATGGAACAATTCCCACATGAAGAAGTCCCTTTCCTAGAAGGAGACTGACTTGCAAACTTTAGCATCTGGTGGTCTAAATTTGCTATTAACCACAATGTCAGCTATACTTTGCCCCTTCATGTATAAAACCAAAAGTTTCCTCTGTTAAAATTTGACCAGCTCACCATCTTCAAACAGCATCAGTCAAAAATAATATGAAAGTCTTATAATTCTATTGCTAAGTACACTAAAGGAACCCATGGTGGGCAGCACAGCATGAGGGGGGAGATGCTGACTCTTCACCAGAGTCATGGAGTAATGGGAAAGGGAGTAACTGGACCCCAGAAGCACAAAAGGTCAGTAAATGTCTTCCGCAGTTTAAAGAGGGAGATAATTTTGATAGTTTCATTCATATGTTTCAGAGGGTATGTAAACTGTATGATGTTGACCAAAGACTCTTGGTACTTTCCTGACCCCCTTACTCCACGGTAAAGCAGTAACTGTGTTGTCAAAAATTTGCTGATTGTAAATATTTTGATTATACTGCTGTTAAAAATCACTTTTTAGAATGTTTTAAGCTAACACCTTAAACGTATAGGAAAAAGTTTCATGAGCGTATACACAAGGCAGATGAAAGTGTGTGTGAATATGTTGCTGAACTGAGCACTTCTTCTCATAGGTGGGTGAGTGGATGTCAGGTCACCAGTTCTGAAGGGCTGGCAGACCTTTTGGTGTGGGAACAAGCCCTTAGCACTTTGACTGAGGACATGAGGATCTGGTTAACTGATAGACAATGTGCTACTTCATTGTTGGGGAAGAAGGGAGACGTATACTTAGCAATCCCTACACAGGAAAGGGACCCCCAGTACTGCTCATGGGTCTAAAGGAACCCATGGTGGGCAGTACAGACTGCCCCAACAGAATCTGCCAGTAGCAGGGGAAGCCACTAGTCCAGGTACACATCCAAGACCTACGGTTAAATGTTTTGAATGCAACCAGTGGGGCCATGTGGCATACAGATGTCTTTAGAGGCAAGGTGGGGGAAAGAAGGTGAGAGCCAGTAAGTGGGAAAGACAAAATGCCAATAGTAGGTTGGCTTGAGACAACCAGGATACCCAACTACCATCCTGCAGATGTCCTGATAGGGAAGGATTTGGATGAGGCAGATGTGGGTCTGGTAGCCTGGGGAGACCCGGACAGACTGCATACTTGCAGCCAGGACTGGTGAGGTGGTTACTTCAGGGTGGGAGCTACTCTGTAGCAGTGAAACTGAAGGTGAGCCACAGCTGCTTGTGGGTACTGATGTTCCCTTGGACAGACGGACTGCAAAGGTAGAGGTGAGTAGTAGTACCCAGGCTGACAGTCAGGCACCACTGTCAGAGGATGCCAGACTTCCTGTGAAAGGGGAGCTGGGAAGGGTTACAAAGAGAGAGTTGAGACAGGGTCAGCTCTCAGACCCTACATTGCAAGGCCTGATGCAGCTAGCTAGGGAGGCACCTGATTCTCAAGGGAAAGGGGGATCTGTATACTGGGACAGAGGGTTACTGTATGGAGAGTGGACCCCTGAGGGAGGGCTAGAAGGTTACAGAGTACAGCAGTTGGTAGTGCCTAGAGCCTACCATCTGGCGCTTCTAGCCATAGCCCATAATAATCCCCTTTGCAGGTCATATGGGCATCAGATGTACCAAGAGACGTATTATGCAGAACTTTTATTGACTTGGAATTTCCAGAGATGTAACAGGGTACTGCAGGACCTGTGAGCAGTGCCAAAAGGTAGGCAAGGCAAGAGACAAGGTGAGAGCTCCTTTGATGCATTTGCCTGTGATTGAGAAGCCATTTCAGAGGGTAGCTATGGATATTGTGGGGCCTCTGACTACCCCAAGTGCCACAGGGAAAAAGTATATCCTAGTGGTAGTGGATTATGCTACACAATACCCTTAGGCAGTGGCTCTGTCCTCCATTGAGACAGAAAAGGTGGCAAATGCTTTGTTAGAGATTTTCAGCAGTGCAGGTTTCCCAAAAGAAATACTGACCGACAGAGGTGCCGATTTCATGTCGGACCTGCTGGCTTGTCTGTGGAAGTACTGTGGGGTGAAGCACATGAAGACCATCCCCAGACTAATGGTCTTGTTGAGATGTTAAACTCTACAATCAAGTCCATGCTACGGGTATTTGCAGACCAGTTTAAGAGGGGAGTAGGGCAAATATTTGCCCCATCTGTTATTTGCTTAGAGAGTTTCCCCAGGAATCCATATATTTTTCCCCCTGGAGTCGTTATTTAACTATAGTCTTAAAACAGATTTTATGCCATGTGAGTAGTGGACTGCAGTCATCCCCTTTTATAATGGAGGACCTTGAGAACTGTGGTCATCCCCCTTCATATCGGAGGACCTTCAACAGATACTGGAAGTTACAGCCCTGTTAGCCAACTAGTCTTATTTGCAAAGCTGTATCAACAAGAACATAGGAGACCTCTAGACACCGGATCCATCCCATTTTGGCTTTGTCAAAGGAAGGTAATGCTTACTGAATCTGATAGACTTCTTGGAAAATGTCACTAAGACAATGGGTGAGGAGATAACCATGCATACTGCCTATCTAGATCTGGCTGAAGCATTTGATACAGTACCTCACACTGACATTGTCAAAAAACTTGCATAACTAGGTATAAACCCCTTTATAACACTGGTTAGCTAGCTCCTTCACTGATAGGACCCAGGAGGTTAGAATTGGTGAGTCCACCTCCACAAAGAGGCTGGTCACCAGTGGAGTTTCCAGGGCTTTCTGCTAGGCCCACTTCTCTTTGGCATCTACTTCTTGGATGTCAAAGCCAATGTCCGAGGCCTCTTGCTAACTAAGCTTGTAGATGGTTGCAAACTGGGAGCAGTCATTGAATTCCC